>NW_021573316.1:283827-337743 GCF_001605985.2 Dendrobium catenatum
TAGGTTGTGGCTTCTTGGTTCCTCTCGGCAGAGTGCTGGCCGAGGAGGTTCGCACCCACGCCGGGAGCGATCCGAGTCGTCATTAAAAACAATTTCTTCTTGGCCTTTCCCGCCTTCTTTCCCTCTTGGCTCCTTCGACCAAGGCGAGACTGGTTTGCTATGCCCTCGACGATTCATTTACATCCCGATATATTGAAACACGGGCCGGCCCGCCTTACTCTATCATATGGGCTTTTCATTAGGCCGGCTTTCATGGGCTACTACAACTATGAGTTCGTATACTTATTAGAGAACTAAGTCCCGCACTTAGCTTAATTACTCATTTGTAATATCCAATACAATGTGGACATGTGTACACATACGGTTGGCAAAGAACTATAAATAGAATCCTGTACCTTCATTACAAGATAATGAAAATCACTATTCATCTTCACTGTTTCCCGCTTCCGTGAGCTCTCTCACTCAATCTTGCATTTCTACATGGTATCAGAGCAAGGTCGTTCCCACAGACCATCAATGGCGACCAAAGCATCGCCGGCGACGTCTGTCAGCCCTTCTCCGATGCAAGATGACTCCACCGATACGATTTTTCTTTACCCTTCCCTGAAATGGAAGAATTTCGTTGTCATAATGGAGAGTGACGTTAAAGGCCAACTGACTTTGCGTTGCAGATTTGGAACAATTATTACGTCCTCTGACCGGACATAGAGCTACGTTCGGCTGCCAATAACATGTCGCCACGTGCTCTTACTCTTTACCGCGCGGCCGATGACTTGACCCGGACCGGAACCCGGGAATGCTATTTTCGCGTATTGCGAGGTATTACTCGGTATTGCTAGGTATTGCTTGACAATAACGAGAAATACCGCTCTGTGAAGACAAATACCGAGTAATACCGATAAATACCGAGTTGTACCGAGTATAGAAAAACTCGATATTTGCTAGAATTGCCGAGTTGTACCGAGTTTTTCTGGAAATACCGAGTTGTACCGAGTTTTTCTAAAAAACTCGGTACAACTCGGTATTTCCAGAAAAACTCGGTACAACTCGGCAATTCTAGCAAATATCGAGTTTTTCTATACTCGGTACAACTCGGTATTTATCGGTATTACTCGGTATTTGTCTTCACAGAGCGGTATTTCTCGTTATTGTCAAGCAATACCTAGCAATACCGAGTAATACCTCGCAATACGCGAAAATAGCATTCCCGGGTTCCGGTCCGGGTCAAGTCATCGGCCGCGCGGTAAAGAGTAAGAGCACGTGGCGACATGTTATTGGCAGCCGAACGTAGCTCTATGTCCGGTCAGAGGACGTAATAATTGTTCCAAATCTGCAACGCAAAGTCAGTTGGCCTTTAACGTCACTCTCCATTATGACAACGAAATTCTTCCATTTCAGGGAAGGGTAAAGAAAAATCGTATCGGTGGAGTCATCTTGCATCGGAGAAGGGCTGACAGACGTCGCCGGCGATGCTTTGGTCGCCATTGATGGTCTGTGGGAACGACCTTGCTCTGATACCATGTAGAAATGCAAGATTGAGTGAGAGAGCTCACGGAAGCGGGAAACAGTGAAGATGAATAGTGATTTTCATTATCTTGTAATGAAGGTACAGGATTCTATTTATAGTTCTTTGCCAACCGTATGTGTACACATGTCCACATTGTATTGGATATTACAAATGAGTAATTAAGCTAAGTGCGGGACTTAGTTCTCTAATAAGTATACGAACTCATAGTTGTAGTAGCCCATGAAAGCCGGCCTAATGAAAAGCCCATATGATAGAGTAAGGCGGGCCGGCCCGTGTTTCAATATATCGGGATGTAAATGAATCGTCGAGGGCATAGCAAACCAGTCTCGCCTTGGTCGAAGGAGCCAAGAGGGAAAGAAGGCGGGAAAGGCCAAGAAGAAATTGTTTTTAATGACGACTCGGATCGCTCCCGGCGTGGGTGCGAACCTCCTCGGCCAGCACTCTGCCGAGAGGAACCAAGAAGCCACAACCTATGTCGGCAACCTCGATCCCCAGGTTCTATACCTTTCTTCTCTATCATCGCTTTTTGTTACCACTCCATTGGATTTGACCTTTTGATTTGGGACGCTTTTATCTGCATCTTCATAGAGTTCTGCGAAGTGATCCTTTTCTAGGGTTTGGACAACCGCTAATATACTGTAGGGTCGGAACTTGTTTCGCGTGAGCTTGGCGGCGCTGCCTTAGGGAATTAGTTGTTTAGTATGTATTCAAATGCAACCTAGGGTTTGTTCATGCAATAAAAAATAAGGAGCTTTATGATTTTCCATACTGTGAACAGCTAAAATATGATCAGTATTAACTCAACTTACTGGAATTTACCATAAAATTAATTCAATCTGGCAAGAAAATCCTTGGGGTTTATGCAAAGACCTAATATAGCAAAGCAGTAAAAATGAGTAATATGGAAAGAAATAGGACGTTGCCTACCAAAAAATACTTTGAAAAAAATCAATATATGCAATGGGAGGACAGGGCTGTGCCACGATAGCAGTGGAAGGAAGGGAACATGCTAACAGAGTCTGTCTTCAAGTGTAAGAAGGAGAAGATATCAGTTTTCTAAATGGTTGATATTTATCCCGGCAGTTGATCCAAACATAATGTGTAGGATGGAGGCCTTGACGTCAGATTTTGGTATGAAAATAAGTTGTCTTAGTAGCCTTAAGGCGTCTCATTTTGCTAGCTTACACACCAAGTTGTGTTATATGGTTTATGGGTGAAATCCTTAAGCTTATGGAAGAAGGAGAAGGAATGTTCAAAATTGAGATAGCAATTGATCTCATTGTCTTAGCTACACCTTCCAAGTTTTATAGATGCTCCCTATCTTTGAAAAAACTTGATGGTTCTATGCAATGTTGTAATGGAGTTATGTATATGCTCTATTTATTGTCATTAGGTTTTCTTCTCCCAAGTACTTGCTTTATTTCTTGTCATTAAGTTTTGTCCTCATGCTGCAGATTACAGAGGAGCTATTGTGGGAATTATTTGTTCAAGCAGGGCCAGTTGGTAAGTCCCAATAGTCATTGTATTTTCTTATACTGTTCAAAATTAATGTTATAGCTAATTTGCAAATGCTAATGCTTTATATTTTTTAATTAATCATTCATACAATAAAATTTTAGTAGTAATAGATCCAGTGAGGGGATTATGACTTTGGGCAATCAAGTCATTAATAAGAGTACATGTTTTAGATATCTTGGGTCTATTGTTCATAGTGATGTTGAAATAGATGGGGATATTATTAGTAGAATTCAAGTTGGATGGTTGAAGTGGAGGAATGTATCGAGCTTTTTGTTTGATAGAAAAGTCTCTCTCAATCTTAAAGGGAAACTTCTATGAGATGTAGGGGGACCTTCAATGCTTTATGGCGCAGAATGTTGGCCATTAAAAAAAAGAGAAACATATATTAAGTTAAATGTTGCAGAGATGAGGATGCTTGGCTTTACTCTTAGAGACATTATACAAAAGAACATACACGTAAAAAGATTGGAGTAGCTCCAGTTGAATATAAGATTAGAGAGAGTCGCCTTAGATGGTTTGGTCACATAAAATGACGGCCTTCCGATGACCTTGTTAGGAGAGTAGATGTATTAGATTTGGTTTATGTTAAGAAATGGAGATTTAGACTAAAAATACTTGGTTAGAAAATATTAGAAATGACCTTTCTTTATTAGATTTAAATGAAAAATTAACTCTTAACAGGACACAATGGAGAAAAAGAATTCATGTAGTGGGATAAAGACTTGATATTGTTATTGTATTCATACAATAAAATTTTCTTATCTTTGTTAATTGCTCCGTCTATTTTAGTGTTTTAAAGGATTTCATTCGACATAAGTTCATATTTAAAGGACTTGGATCTTATTAGCTGGATTTTGTGGTAAGTATAGAATGCTTAGGCCATGTTGCCTTGTTTCTCTCCTTCTTTGAATCTTATGTTTGTTTGAGAGTTTTTTTTCCTCCATCAGAATTTACAAAAAATATATCAATTTGTTCCTGAAATTCTTTGTCAGAAGAAAAAAATCCACTACCACCTGCAAAACTAGAATTGTCTTGTTGATAACTACAGTATTCTATATCATTTCCTTCGTATTTCTTTGTGCCATCTCTTTTGAGGTGGTATAGTTTTTGAAACATTAGCATCAATAAAGTTAGCACAAAATGAAGAAGTATCATTGGAGGAGATAACCTGAGCATCTCTAGTGGAGTATATTCCTCCATAACAAAAATGACAAAATCCTCTTAGGAACCATCAGGGCTATTGCTAATAGTGCTTCCAATATATATATATATATATATATATCGGGTCTTTATGCCAGCTTGTAATAGAAGGCCACATGAATCCCCCTCATTGAAGTGCAAAGCACATAATTTGAAATTTGAATTAGTGGATGAAAAAAAAAATTACAATTACAAAATATATCAAAATAGCAGCTAATATTTCATGTTCTAATCTACCGCCCATTTGGTCTTCCGCCTAAAATATACCAAGCATGCCAAAATTTAGAACATAATAATGTTCACAACAAATGAGAAATGTCAAATCAATGCAATCAAGTTGGCCATGTTTTTAGCTTTCATTTTAATAAATAACGTAATTCCTTCAAACAAGATTTTCATGTTTAATACTTGCCTTTTGATTATTTAGACAAGGGTCCATTTATAAGCCTTTAATGAATCATGAATTTTAATAGTGTTTACCACCATCTCCCATCTCCTCTAATAACAAATTAAGCGAAGTATTCTTGCACAATACTGGAAATCATTTACAAGAGCCAAAATATGAAAATAGAATCTTACAACATCCTTAAGGGAGAATTCTTTCTTGTGATCATCAGGAGTTATTAACTATAGGGTTAAATCATTAAGAAATGTGTTATCTACATCCAATCTTCCTACCAAGTTGCTAAATAGTCTTCCTCAGCCAAAGAACTTGTAGGTGCTTAGTTTTCGCAACACACAAATAATTATTGAACTGGCTATTTATATTGCTTACAGTTCTAAAGCTAACCTACCAAACAGACATGCTAATGACATGGAAATTCAATGATCTATTTCATTTCTTGCCTCATTTTTTCATTTCTTGGAAAGAGTAAAAGACCTGTAGCCGTTGAAATTTTCACCTGTTATGTGCTCATCTCTTGTCAATATCATTATAAATTGTGTAAGTAAAAGGTGTTAACTAAGATACTTTGTGAGAAAGGTTCAATTGATGATTTGCACTGCAATGCTGGATGTGGAAGACATTTATCAAATTTTTTGCTTTGTATATGTAATTTGGTAAATATTCTGCTTAATTAATTATTTTTTTGGTGTTACACCACCTCCTTCTTTCTTGAATTTGTTAAATAGACACCCTATTTTCTTCACTTCTGTAGGAAAAAGAATCCATTAGTTAAGATCAGCAACAGTTATGAGTATTTATTTCATTTGTTCGTGCTTCTCTTCCTCGAATGGAAAGATACCCATACTCAAGTTAAGAAAAAAAATATCTAAGGGAGTATCACGCTTGAAACCAAAAAAATGTTGGATAGTTTGAAACAAAGGGAAACTGATGAATTTCTCCAAAATCAACCTGTCCTGACATCAATAATGTATTTAATATTAGTAAATAGTTATCATCTTTGTTAATAATAAAGTTATCTGCAGTTGATACCTGAAGAAGCTTATTATCAACACCCTATGTTCTCCATCTTCTCTCCCAATTCTCATTAAAAATGCTGCGCTTGCAACTTGCAACCAACTAAGAGTTTGAGGATTGTCATGAAAGTGAGTAAATGATGGAAGAAGGATAAGGTATTCTATCTTGACCATTGGTTATAAAGTTTTAGTTGCTCATTCTTCATTTCCTTGGTTTTTGGAGTAGTTGTTTGCTCCAATTGGTCCTATATTAAATTATATCTATCTATTTGAGAAAGCCATGAGTTTGAATTCCTAGTAGCACATGTTTAGACCCAAAGGAGAGGCATTGACAAGGATTGCCAAGTGGATATGATAACAACATAATGACTCTCTTGAACCGTGCTGGATGATTAAGTTATGGACCACCATTTGTCCACGGTATTATGATGAAGCCTTGTGCATTGTGGATTTATAACACTCATGCGTCTGGAGAAAGCTATACTTTTAGCTTTAAGGTTTTTGTTAGGGCTTCTTTATCAATTTAGGCATTAGAATAGTTGATTATGCTAAGTGGTTCTATTTCACAAGTCTCGAGATTTAGTGTTTTTTGCCTTTATTTTTTTAAAGTGTCCATTTATGATGCATTAAAATGTGGTCATTTTAGTTTTTATTTTTATTTTTATTTTTAAATGTTGGTACCTTCTTTGATAGATTAATGGGTGTGACTTCTAAAGATTCTTTTTTTTTTATTTGGTCTTTGAAAAGGGCCATACGTTTTGGGCTTTACATTTTTTTCCCTTGTATCTTAGAGAAAAGCTTTCAGCTTTCATTAATGGTTGCTTCTATATTCATGATGGCTTTGGAATGATATAATGAGAATAACCATTCTCATGTGTACTCTGTAGAAAACTAGGATATTTCTCTTATCATAATAAATTTTCCATTCATCGATCACGGAAAATACCATATGCTTGTCATTTTGATTCACTTTTTGTTAATTTCTCATAATTTTTAGGTTGTATGATGTAGATTTGCTTGTTTTTACTCATTAAAAGCAACTAAATAACTTGAGTAGGTTAGTTTTTCATTTGGAAGTTGTTATTTTGTTGTTATTGTTTAGTTATTTTAAAGAAGCCTATGTTGAATGCTTATGAGGATGGGATGCGATCTCTATTAGTATGGTTTCCAAGTGCTTGGTTAGTTTTGTGGTTTTGCCTGGGATTGAGCTAATATGGCAATGGTTGATTTCAAGAATTCAGAAGGCATGGTTCAACTTTTTTGTTGTTTGAATTTGATTCCTTTGAAATCAGGGTAAAGGAATTGCTATTTACCCATTAATTAGTCACTTGTTGTTTCTATAGGCTTATTAATATTGCAGTACCATCATTTTTCTAAATATATTGTTTGTCTTGTTAGAGTTCTTTATTTTATTTCCTAATTTGATAAAACTGGAATTTTGATTGTGTTGAAAAAAAATTTAATTACTTTCTAACTTTTCAAGGTCCAAAATTTTTATTAGTTTCTTCTGATTTAATTGATTTTTTCATTATCATTAGGTTCAAGTTCTTGAATTTTTTTTGTTTGTATCAATAATTTTTTTAATTAGAAAACGAGCATCATCATTCTTCATCATGAAGGTACATATAGTTGATTATTTAAGAAGCTTATTGTTAATACCCTATGCTCCATCTTATCTCCTAATTCTCATTAATGATATTGTACTTGCAAAGTGACATGTATTGCTCCTTCATCAACCTAGGTTTTCAATGTAGTTGGTCGCTTCAAGTGGTCCTACATTAAATTGTATCAATCTATCAAGAAGGCTAAGTTTGAATTCTCGATGGCGCAAGTCAATGCCCAAAGGAGAGCCATTGATGAGGACTATTGAGAAGGCATGATAACAAGATAATGCCTCGTTTGGTCTGTGGTGGAAGATTAAGTTATGGACCACCATTTGTTGACAATAAATGATGAGGCCACGTGCATTGTAGATTCATAGCACTCGTGTTTGGCGAAAGCTATACTTTTGGGTTTAAAGTTTTGGTCGTTTCTTCTCTATTAGCTTATTTTTTAGTTCGGGCGCTAGAATAGTTGTTTATGCTAAGTAGTTTTATATCACACATCTTAGGGGTTTAATTTTTTCCACCTTATTTCTTTGAAAGTGGCTATTTATGATGAGCTAAAAGTGGTCATTTTAGGGTTTTACTTATTTTTTTTTTAATTTTTAACTGTAAGTACTTTTATAGATTAATGGTTGTGACTTCTGAAGATTATTTTTTTTCTCTAATTGCCTAATTGGTCTTCGAAAAAGATTACATGTTTTGGATTCTACTTTTTTTTATCCTTACATCTTTGAGAAAAAAATTTAGCTTTCATTTATGGAAGCTTCTTGGAATGATATAATTTGAAGAACAACCATTATCATGTTAACTCTGCAGAAAACTTGACTTTTCACATCAAAGTAATTTTCCGTTCATTGATTATGTAAAATACCATCTGCTTGTCATGTTGATTCACTTTGTTTTAATTTTTTAGGTTGTGTGATGTAGATTTGCATGTTTAAAATGTTGGAAGCAGCTAAAAAACTTGAGTAGGTTAGTTTATTATTTATAAGTTTTTATTGTTTTAGTTATTTAAACATACCTTTGTTTAATGTCTTGATGAGGGGATGCAATCTCTATTAGTTTGATTTCTAGTGCTTGGTTAGTTTTTCATGGGATTGGGCTAATACGGTAATTGTTAATTTCGAGAGTTTAAAAGTCATGGTTGATGGTCCAACTCTTTTGTTGTTTGAATTCGATTCCTGCAGAGTGGGGGTAAAGGAATTGCCATGTACCCATTAATTAATCTATGTTACTTGTAATTACTATAGCTTATTACTATCGCAGCACTTTAATTTTTCTGAATTTATTGTTTATGTCTGGCTTGTTTATTTTGTTCAAATTTGATACTACTGAAATTTTATTGTGTTGAAAAATTTTTCATTGCTTGCTAACTTTTCATTGTTTGAATTTCTTGTTGCTTTCATCATATTTAATCCATCTTTTCATTATCATTTAGGTTCTAATTCTTAATTTTTTTTTTGGTTTGGAGTAAAAGAAAGTAAGCTTTTATATATTTGGTGATTTTCATTCTATGAATTTAATTTTCTTTGTGTGTGCCAAGTTTGAAACCGTCTTGCATCAAATTGGTATCAAATATTGACATAATAATTGGGTCAATAAATAAAATAAATAAATGATGCAATTTAAATAGATAGTTCAAAGTTAGATTCATGTACAATATGAATCTATATTCATTGTTGAAATTGGATCTTCACCTATACTAAACATATTCATGAACTCTTTCCTTTATCTAACTAAATCTAAATTTATTATTATTGGGTTGCTAAGGTTATTGATTTTGTTCAAATTTAGTTCAATTAGAATTATTATTGCGTTAAAATAAATTAATTGCGTCTTGATGTTTCCTTATTTTAATTTTTTGTTGCTTTCTTTAGATTTAATTGATCATTGCATTGTCATATACATTCCTATTCTTATAATTTTTAGTTTTTAGCTAAACAAAGCAAGTTTTTGTGTATTTAATGATCATTGATCTACGAATCTTTGCATTATTATAGCTGCATAAGGAGACCTAACCTTAAATCTGTATCATTTGTTTTCTGTTTACACTTTCTTTTCACAAGACACATTAAGGCTTCGTTTGGGACGACTTTTTTTCTACTTCTTAAAATAGTTTTATAGTATAAAAATTTTATTTTTTGTACTAGAAAGCTGCTTTAAGAAGCAATAATAAAGCCGTCCCAAATGAAACCTAAATCTAAGACTTTCTTGCTTATTATGACTTTTTTTCTAGTTAATGTTTATGTCCCAAAAGATAGAGTGACAAATCTTCACCAAGGATATGGATTTATAGAGTTCCGAAGTGAAGAAGATGCTGACTATGTGAGTATTAAATGCCTTATTTCACTTCTCAATATCATTTAAAATAATTCAATGCCAGTTTTTACTTGAAAATTTTCCAAATGATGACACCTTGTTTTTTTCACTGTCAGGCAATCAAGATCTTGAATATGATTAAACTTTATGGGAAGCCTATTCGTGTGAACAAGGTAACGTGCATCTTTTCTTTAGGTCTCTTCGCTCATAGCTTTGCATTTTTACTCAGACAATTCCAAATTTTGGAAACTGAAACAGCTTCCTTTCATAGAAGCATAGTGTTACATCCCTTCATTTCTCATAGTTGATCCTGTTTTGACTTGGCGCATGATAATTATAAGAATGGTGTTTTCTATTGCATTATGCATTGTAAAGAAATATCATGGCTAGATCATTCATCTCACTGCTATGAAGAATTCGTTGTCATAAGCAAGGGCTCTCTTCTTATAGAAGAGAAACGTTAACATGTTTGCCAGGAAATTGAAGACCATGATACCATTTCTAGTTTGATTTTGATATTTTATTTTCCAACATTCCATTAAATTTTATTTCCATTGGCCTTTTTATAATGATTTACAGTTGACTTTTAGGGCTTTAAATAAGTCTGTAACGATTAACTAGTTTTTTTTAAGCTCAGTTTGGACGGTCCATGCTATCCATTCATAGTTGACTTGGAAAGTATTCCTAGGGTTAAAAATTTCAAACTTGACATTTTCAAAACAACCTAGCTGAGATGACTAGATGAGGGCACGGATGAGGAGGGAAATGGAGTTATTATGGAGATTGTGATTTCAGACTTTTCAGTTGATTGTAACTTCCAGCAACTTCTGGCAACATCCAATTGTAGATCTTATTGGAGGGAAAAGGTGGGAGGAGCTGGTGACAGAGAGGGAGCAAGTTTGCTTCATAAGAACCATAAAACCACATGCTGTGTGAAGATGTTCAAAATGTTCTATAATGAGGTCTGGAGACTCTGGAGAGCTCTTCTGAAAAAAGGGCTAACCAATCTTCGATAACGGGAGAGTGACATGAGAGAGAGAATGGGATAAGAGGGACCATAAACACAATCAAACTCTCTTGGTAATTAATCCAAAAGTTCATTTAATTTCATTCCTGTAGTTACTACTCGCTTTCTTTACAAAGTACAGTTTTTTTGTACAATTTCTACAAATTGCATTATATAATTCTATATTGTTCATGTTTATTTTTAGTTTATGCCCCGTTATTATATAATCTGTACAATAAAGATTTGACATATCTGCCAAACTAAATCCGATTAGTTTCAGCCAGTATCATCATGGAACTGGTCATAAGTGTCTGTTTTGACAAAATCCTGTTTTTCCATCCATAAATTCCTGCTTTCTGACTCTATTTCAGGCTTTTTCATTCCCTTTCACATTTTTTAGATTTTTCACGCAGAAATTTTTTTTTCCCCAATCACTCCTGTTTCAATCTCTGGATGTTGGCTTCTTCAGTAAAAATGAAGGCGTCCCTACGTTTTCCACACTCAATTCATGTTTCACTAAGCTTGCATAATTCCAACTAACCAGGACCATGCCAATGGATTTTTTATTTGTAGGATATAAATTGGTATTCATAGGATATATATTTTATTTAAAAACTACATACGAGTTATGTTTTCCGGAGTAATCATCGAGAAAAGATGCAAATGATGGCAATAAAATTGAAGTATTGTGATGTAAAATGTCTTAGAGATTAGGATTTTTTAATACAACTTATGATGAGATGTACATTAAAAATATTAAAAATGATTATCTACTAGTTACCTACTCTTAATTTTAGCAAAGATTAGTCATATTTAATGTAAAAATCACACACTAATTACATTCCAAATAATCATTTAAATTTGAGATTTAACAAGAAAAATTGGGACCAAATATCCTACAACTATCACAATAAGTATCAAGATTATTGCAAAAGATGTGCTAGGAGTATTATAGAAAATACTTGAATATTTCAAGTAAACCCTAACAAGAATAGGGAAAAATAGCAAGAGAAACACACAAAAATCTGGTGGAGAACTCTCCAAATTGAAATTGGATTGCAAAAGAGAAACTAACAGAAACAACGAAACAAAGATACAATTGATCCTCAATTCGAGAGGATGATCGTCTCTCTCAATCTCTAGATGAATCTAGAGCCCAAGACACCAAGAAGAATCCTCACAAGAACACAATAATCAAAACATAACCATAATCCTAATTCCCTCATCCTACTTAAAGCATACAATTAATTAATCAAACCAAAAGACTAAGGAGCCCTTGCTGCCCCCTCCTTTCCCTCCAAAGAGTTTGAATTTGAAGTATTGGTAGACCCCACTCCTCTCCCTCTCTCTTTGCCGTCGCCCCTCCTTGAGTAAAACTGAACCAGTCCCTTAGGGACCTATTGTAATTGGACCGCTCCACTAGAGACCAGTCTAACATAGTATAAAAGGAAAAAGCTCATAATAGTAAAAATAGTTGGTGGTAGAATCCAAATGTGCTAGAAAAGATAAAAAATGAGATATGTTTTAAAAATTAATTTAGATGTAAAAATTCTGATAATTGGAATAAATATAAAGAGACACTTTAAGGAATCTAAGAAAATAATATGCGATGCAAAGATCTTAGCTTTTAATGATTTATATAATAGATTAAAGTCTAAGGAGGGAGAAATATTTTTGTATAAGTTAGCCAAACAAAGAGATAGGAGTAGTAAGGATTTAGTTCAAGTGAACTGTATTAAGGATGAAGATCAAAAAGTACTTTGCTTAGAAGATGATATTCAACAAAGGTGGATGAGATATTTTGCTAAACTTTTTAATGAAGAATGTGAAAATACGAATAATTTTAGTGTCCTTAGCACTCTAAATGAAAATAAAGATTTTTATATTTATCGGCGTATTAGTAAAACTGAAGTTAGAGAGATTTTAAAGAAAATGAAGGGTGGAAAGGCTATTGGACCTGATGATATTCCAATAGATGTGTTGTAATGCTTAGGAGATGAAGGAATTTCATGGCTTACTAAACTTTTTAATCTATTTTGAAGACTAAAAATATGGCCAGATCAGGAGAAATGAGTGTGCAAATTTCTATTTTTAAGATAAAGGTGATGCAAAGATTTGCAAAATTTCATAGAGGAATTATTAAGTGTGTCATACTTTAAAACTATGGGAGCGAGTTATGGAGCCTTAGGCTGCTACTGATACTAATGTTTCTCCAAATACAATTTGGATCCATGCAGTATTTGTGGAAGCCTACATTTATTGTGTGTATTGATGGAGAAATATAGAGAGAATAAGGAGGATCTACATATGATATTTAATTGATTTAGAGAAATGCATATGAATAAAGTTCCAAGAGAAGTGCTTCGAGAGTTCTTGAAAAGAAATGAGTTAATAACACTTATATTCAAATCATTAAAAGATATGTATGCATGAGCTATTACTGATGTTCAAATACAAGTGGTTTGATCAAGTATTTTTCTATTTCGGTTGTATACACATCAAGGATCAGCCGTATAAGCCTATATCTTTTTGCTTTAATCATCGGATGTTTTTCACTAGACATTTGTAAGAGGATGTACCTTGGTGTATGTTTTTGCAGATGAATATTTCTCTTGCTGATAAGACTAGTAGAGGGACTTGAAGGTAAACTTAAATATGGAGGTCAACCTTAGAGTCTAAAGGTTTTTGCTTGAGTAGATCTAAAACTGAATAATATGGGTGTATTTTAGTAGTAATAGACCTAGTGAGGGGATTCTGTACTTTGGGCGATCAAGTCATTAATAAAGTACACGTTTTAGATATCTTGGATCTATTGTTTCAGATGATAGTGAAATAGATTGGATATTACAATAAGAATTCAATTGGATGGTTAAGTAGGAGGAATGCATTGAGCTTATTAGTGTATAGAAAAGTCCCACTCAAACTTAAAGAAAATTATATAAGATGGTGGTGAGACCTGCAATGCTTTATGTGTTGATATTGGACATTAAAAGAGAAGCATATAAACTAAGTTAAGTGTTTGCATGAGATGAGGATGCTCAAGTGGATGAGTGGTTTTACCCTATAGATAGGGATACGAATGAGCATATACATGAAAAGGTTGGAGTAGCTCCAGTGGAAGATAAGATTAGAGTAGAGTCCTGTAGATGTTTGCTCGCTTAAAACCTGCTTTCTAGATGACCAAGTTAGGAAATAAGAGTTTAGATTGAACTTATTGTTAAGAAGTAGAGGTAGAGCCTAAAAAGAACTGTTAGATAATATTAGAAATGATCTTTCTTTATTTAACTATCAATTTGACTTTTAACAGACACCATGGAGAAAAGATTCATTATAGCCGACCCCACGTAGTGGGACAAAACTTGAGTCTGTTGTTGTATGATTGTATCACAAAAAGATAATGCATTTATATCAAATTTAACAAAATCTTCAATCAGGGGTACTGACTGTCACTAAACCTATTAAATGAGTAAAGGATTATAAATACTAACTTGAGAACTGCACGATGTGTCGGTGTATCTAGAGTTAGACTTGTTTCCTCTGTATTATCCGTATTCTGAAAGCACGCCGAAGAATTAACGTAAGCAACACTACACAAATTGATAAAATAAAAAAATTTAATTAACTATTCTTATTCTCTAAATTTTACTTCCATATATTTATTTCATACATATTTTAATGTAACACATGTTCTCTCAAAAAATTTTAATTAAACTTAATGATATGAATTTCATGATAAACTTGTATATTCATCCTTTTCTGCATAATTATGTTTGTAATATTAATAAAATCCCCTAATAATATATGGAATTACAATAGTAATTTATTACATGTTAAGAATAAAAATCGAAAAGCCATATTTTGAGTATGCAAGTATTCCCAGTTTTCAATGGAAATCATTGTAGATAAATATATAAATGTATCATTTGAAAAATTTTGGAAATATAATAATTATATAATTATTATTAGATATATATATATATATTTGAAATGTAATGTAATATTAAATAATGAAACATTTTTTTTGAAATTTTTAGCTTCTAATTTATGAAAATCTTTATGAAAATCCATAAAATGCAACTATAAGTATGGAGATTATTACTATCAAGCTCCTTCCACTATGTAGGAGCTATATGGTGGCATCAATATATATTTTAGCACTTTTAGAACTCATGATCAGTGATATGATTCATAACTACAAAGCTGCTTCTTATATATATATATTAATTTTAAAAAATTTCAGAAAAGTAATTTTGGAATAAGAAATTTACGAGGAAATAAATAACCGGACTTTTTTTATTTTGGTTTTGAAGATTAGGAGCTATATGTATTTTTGTTGGTTATAACTACTGATAAGTGATAATACATAAAAATACAACTATAACAATCCTACAGCTTCCACAATATAGGAGCTTTATGATGGCATCAATTTGTATTTTAGCATTTTTAGAATTCATGATCCGTATAGCATAAGCCTATAAGGTTTATGACCACAAAGTTGCTTCTTATCTTAATTTTTTTTAAAATTTTAAATATATCAAAAAAGTATATTTATTATATGAAATTTGAATAATAAAAAGTTACCAATATCAAAATTTAAACAAGGCACTGCTAAAATTGCAGAAACTGAAACATTGGCAGCAAGCCAAAATCAAAACTTAGATTGAATTTACAGACAATGGTGGAATCATATATACACTTCAAAATTGTGAAATCCTTTACATGAAAATATAGTTTATTGGCTTTATTATTATGACATCCTTATGAATAGTATTTTGGAATCATCTTTTGCTAGATATGTTGTGGGATGGTACTTTTCTGTAGCTGTTAGTTGTACCTGTGTCCTGATGGTAGATAAATTTCTGTACAATTCCTTCATGAATGTTCATTTCGATTTTCTTACCAGGCCTCCCAAGACAAAAAGAGTTTGGATGTTGGGGCAAATCTTTTTGTTGGAAATCTTGATCCGGTAAGACAGTTGTCCATGGCAATGAACACTGTTTGAAACTAATGGCTTCGTTTTTTACCTTTGGGAGTTCTGTTGCAGGATGTTGATGAGAAACTTCTCTATGATACTTTCAGTGCATTTGGAGTAGTGGTCACTAATCCCAAGGTGATGTGCTATCCTTATTTATTTGCACTTTTTATTACTGGAAATTTAGTGAACAACTCTAGATTGAGAAGGAAGGACAAGTGCGTTTCTTTAGCTTGGTGTTCTTTGTTTTATATAGCTTATGTTATTTTGGAGAGTTGTTATCTAAAGATTCAGCTTATCATGGCTTGGAAATGTAAAAATCATACTACCAGTGGATTTGTTGGCACTTATTGATAATATTATGATTTTAATGCCTAAGGTTTCATTTGGGACAGTTTTTTTACTATTTTTAAAGCAGTTTTTTAGTACCAAAATTTTTTAAACTGAAAAATTTTATACTAAAAAACTACTTTAGAAAGCTGTCCTAAATGAAGCATAAATTTTATTTAACTGTCCGCCATTCGTCCCTGCACAAACATACACGTGAAAGTGTTCAGTTCCAATCTTTCACGTTTCCCACATTCTGATACTCGTTCCCTTCAGCAGGATAGAATTAAGAGTTAAAAGTGGAAAATACTATTATATATATATATGTGTGTGTATGTGTGTGTATTTATTTATTTATAAATGCTACTATAGTTTGCTAATTGCACCAAAATATCTAGCCTTTTGAAGTTGCATCACTTAAAAGGTGATAAATTCTGCTAGTTAGTTGTATCTATCCAAGTGCCTTATAAACTTTTTTATAAAATGATTGGGATTTTATTTTGTTTATTCTAGTCGTACAAAAAGATTAATGCATATTTAGCTGACGGGTAGGAAAGGATGAGGAATGCCTGAGACATTGGAACATGATTTTTATAGATTCTAAGAAGGCGATAAATAACTAATCATATTGAATTTCAGTATAGGCGGCTGAATTGTCATTGGTATTAACACATTATATGCAAAAAAAAGGATTACCTAGTGCATTAAGTTCCAACTAATGTGGGGTTTAAGTGGGCTGTAGCCTTAGCCTGCATTTATAGAGTGTCTATTTCCATAGCTCTAATTCATGACCTTCCCTATTACAATGGGTGCAAATCAGCGTTGCTTTAGACGCGGCTCTTTATTTTTCTTTGAAAAGGGTGTGGTCCTAAAGATGTTTATGCTTCCTCCATTGTATGGAGGTTGGGAGTTTGAGCCGTAGAAATATCATCTCTACAAATGCAGGGTAAGATTGTGTACGTCAACCGATCTCCATACCCCATTTAGTAGCAGCTTTATGCACTTAGTTGCACTCTTCTTATGTGCAATGTGTTGAAAGGGTAAATTTTCTTTCTTATTGACTTAGATCAGATGTCTGTATATAGGCATATAAATCAAGTATAAAGGAAGAAAATGAAGAGGTAAACATCCTCAATTAAGTGGAAAATTATCTTCCTAATTTAGTACTTTCCAAAGATAGCACTTTCCAATCTAGTAATTACACAGATTTGCTTCTTACTTTTCAGAGAGATGAGATTTTCAACCACAAAGACAAATATCGTGAAGTAAATTTTTAATCCTCAATAAATTGAATATAGTCTACATCAAATAATGATTCAATCGTTAAATCTTTTTGTTTTGATGGACTTGATTTTTCCTTTGAAATTACTTGATATATCTTAAAATTCTTAGGTCAATCTCCTAGTGTGTATTCTATGTTTTGTATATGATGATTGATAACACCAACAACAAATGATTGTTAGGTTGATAGACAGTCAGATAATTAGTTTGCCAACAAGGTGTCAATAACAAGAAGGTTCTTCATAGTTTTCATCATCTTTAGATGATTGTAGAGTTTCCATAGGAGAGTTAGTAGATTTACATTCAAGAAAGTTATATTCTTTAAAAATATTTGTAGTGCATTTTCTTTGATGGAAAAAATTATCTTCCTTGTTATATTGAAATTCAATGTCAAGAAAATATTCTGGATGCTTCGATTTTTTAATGCAAATTTATTTAGATATAATTTATTTTCAGTGATGCCTGACATTTTACTTCTAATAGCATGAATGCAATCAACATATACGTCTAGAACACTATGCTAAAGGAGAAGTGTCAGATTGAAAGTAGAGTGATAAGTTGTCCTACTTTGTAGTTCAATGTCAACAAGAATGTCAAATCAGGCATGATGACTTGGTTTCAATCTATATAGCTTTCTGAAGCATACATATTTTGTTTTCCCCTTGAGCAACCTACCCAGGAGTTTCCTCTTTATAAACTAATTCAACAAGATCTTCAAAGAGACAAAAAAAAACATTATTGACATTCATTTGTACAATAAGCCATTTTCTATTAATAACAATATAGAGAAGAAGAATCAAATTATGTTGAGCAACTAGTAAAAATTCCTAGTCAATGTCATGGATTTGAGTATATCTTTTTCAATCAATCAAGCATTTAAACGATCAATCAAAGCATCAAGATGGAACTTAACAATGAAGGCCCATCAAGAAGAAATAAATTTAACCCCAGCAAGAGGTATAAGAGAATTAAATCAAAATAGGCGCTACAACATGAAGATGAGGATAAGAGAATTAGCACATTATGATGTGCCCAAACTCACATGCATCTCACACAAATTTTGAAATGGAGGATGAGACATTAGTTAAGCCTCATAGATGGTGAGAACTGAGAAGGATGACTTATACAATGATATCATTGATAATGGGAAATTTTAGACAAGGGAGTGCGATCAACAACATTGTGTAGGGGTGTTAATCTGATTGACTAGTTAGGTTTGGATCCAACCCGAAGTTTACCCATCACGATATGCTTAGCTTGAGCCCGACTTACTAATCATATAGTTCAAAATGTTTAGCACAAACCTGACATGTTTATTATATGTATGATGAATTTTTTCTATATCACCATGACTCGTTTAAGTCGAACTTGACCTATTTAATCTAAACTTGAATGATAATTAGGTCAATTTCAAAAACTTGCGGCTAATGCTGGTTGGTCATTAAGTAAGAAGAGGAAGATAGTTCTGTGTGGATTCAAATGCGAAGATTGGACAAGAAACTTGACGAACATACTAGAGAAAAAATACAATTGTTGAAGTCAATCATCAAAATGGTATGAAGTTAAATGATTCAAATGCAACACCTAATCAAAGGGTAGCAATCCAAATCGGCCCTTCATAGATATCCATCCACCCAATAGGTGACCTAGTGAGCCAGGTTCATCTTGTTCTGCATCGGTTCAGTTCAGTTGGATTAGTTTTTCATTCCATCAACAAATAAATATTTTAATAAATAAGTTTTTATTATTTCTCCATTTGTTTTTTTAGCTCACCTAGTTCAAATCGGAACTGAAATCGGTTCAGCCTCCTACTTTTATAAATAAACCTACAACATGCTGTTATGCTCTGTTTTTATAAACCTCCTACTTTTATAAATCGGTTCAAAATTCCTGCTCTGTTTCTTTTCCTTCTTTCTCTTCCCAGGGAGTTTGCACCTACTCTAAATGTGTCTTTCCCTTCTTGAGACATCAAGAATCACAACAATTAATGCTCTCGTTTGTTCGTCCGTCCCGTTCGATTCGCTTGATTTGTCTGTATCATTCGCTTCGATTCAGTCGTCCATCCTTGCCTTTGTTTTGCTCGATCGATTCATTCGTTCTTTTGATTTCTTCGCTTGATTCGGTTGTCCGATCATACACACAATTCGTCCGTTCTTCCTAGTGAAGAATTTTAATCTCGCCAATGCCCTATGCATAATGCAGGCCCAACAAAATTTGCAGTTTGCTAAAATTTAGATTTTCACTTCTATTAGCCTTTGCACAATTCGCTTCTATCAGCCTTACTCTACAACAATTTTAGGTTTTCATGGATTCAATGGACAAAAGGCTAGATAGCCTATGCATCAACCATTCCATCCCCATTGGCCATATTCACCATCCACTGGTGGCATCTTGGGATCGGCAACTTGGAATTTGCTGCCCATGTCTCTGTTAGACCGGTCGGGTCCAGCCGGTCCTGTCGGACCGGCTTACGCAAAACTGTCAAAGATTTCCGCCTCCTGTACGCAGGAGCCGACCGCCCAGTCACCTGTGGGCTGTTTAAAAAGATTTTTGAAGAGAGTTTGGAGGAAAATTTCAAAGTAGGGTTGTTTAGAGAATTCTTTTGAATTGTATGCATTAAATAGTTTGTTTTCCTAGGGTTAGGACATCTTGAATTTTTCTGAAATTTGAGATATCTTATATTTAGGTTTTCCTTTGGGCTCTAGCGGTGTCTAGAGATTGGGAGAGATCGATCCTCCTCTTGAATAGAGGATCAATTGTATCTTGGTATTTTTCGCGTCCTTTTCATCAAATAATACAAATTATCTATTGTTTTCTTGGTTTTGTGTGGATTCTTGTGAATGATTTTCGCTGTTTTTCTAAAGATTGATAGGAATTACTTGCGTTCTCAAGTACTTCCTATCAGTCTCCTTCCAACATGGCAAGTTTACCCTTTCTTAAAATTATGAAATCGATCTTCCACACTTTAACGGCACGGCAGTTGACACTTGGATCTTTAAAGCACATGATTTTTTTGATTTTCATAACACCTTGTATTGTCATCGTGTTCGTATTGCTTCTTTTCACCTTGAAGGTTCCCTAGCCATTTAGCATCAATGGCTAAGAATAAAAGGCCGGAACCTTTTATGGATTGAACTTACATTTTCTTTGCAACAGAGATTTGGCATTTCATCTTATGAAGACCTTCATGACAACCTTTCTAAAATCTAAATTAACCCAACATGCTTCTGTTCTTGATTACCAGATGACTTTTGAAAATTTAGCTTTTAAATTTCTAACCTGAATCAACCATGATTAGCTATTTTATTTCCGATCTTAAACAAGAATGTTGTAGGGACTTCTATTTGCTAAACCTGTTACTCTTTCAGATGTGATGGAATTGGCCCGTCATCATGAATCTAAATTTCAAGATTTGTTTTTCTTCACTTCCTCACAATGGTGGAAACCTCCTACTTTTTCGACCAGCAAAAATATGACACCTACCACTCATACCTCTTTCACCACCACACCTTCAACCCTTCTACCCCCTCTTATTCCTCCTACCAAAGCACCTACTCTTCCTATTAAAAACTTACACTAGCTTAAATTCAGTATCATCAGGAAAAAGGCTTTTGTTTTAATTGTGATGCCAACTTTGGTCCCCAAAGCCGTTGCCCCAATAGATTTCATTTTTTTTATTTGTCACGGATTATCAAAAAACATGTGAAGAAACTATATCTCTCACTCCTGATCTTGACACAAGAATTATCTCTTGAAATTATCCTCAATATCTTAGCCGGTCAATTCAATCTTCATTCCTTTTGTTTAACTAGATCTTTTTGTTATCATAACGTTCATATCTTATTTGATAGTGCCAATAACCATAATTTTATTCAAGATCTCATTGATCAAATCGGTCTTCAACCCCATCCCATTAAACCATTTAAAATTTCTGTGGGCAATGGTAATTTATTAATATGCAACTCCAAATGCTCTCAAGTTACTGTTATAATGCAAGGCTATTAAGTTCTTTTAGACCTCTTTGTCCTTGCCATTCATGGCGCCCATATTGTGTTGGGAATAGAATGATTTCAATCATTAGGTTCCATCATTGACAATTATCGCAATCTTACTATGCAACTTTTTTTTAATGACAATCCCAAAATTACATTATTTGGGAAGCCTCAATTATTAGTCAATCATATCTCGTTTATCAATTTCGTGCACTAATTTCATGTTCCCCATCGATACACATCTTCTCTATTAATGATACTCCTTCAATTGACAATATACATTAGATGACAACTTGTTCTCCATCACTAATACTTTATATGATTCTATTTCCAATTTAATATGGCAATTTAAACATATATTCCAAGGGTTACCCCCTCCACACCCAATTGATTATCGCATTAACCTTTCATCCTTGTCCAAACTAGTTAATATCTGACCCTATCATTATCCACATTTCCAAAAAGATGCTATGGAACAGTTGGTCTGCCAAATGTTGTTGTTCGACATCATTTGTCACAACTATAACCCTTTTTTCAGTCCGGTTTTGCTTGTCAAAAATGAGATGACATTTTTGCATCGATTATAAGACCAAATGCCTTGACTATTAGTTTAAAAAAAAGCCTTGACTATTAAAGACATTTTTTATTCCATCAGTTGATTGACTTTTAGATGAATTACATGGAACCTCTCTTTTCTCCTAACTTGACCTCTATTAGGGAATCATCAAGTTCAAATGCACCCAAAGGATATACATAAAACTGCTTTCCAAACTCATGATGACCATTTTGAATTTTTAGTTATGTCATTAGGTTAACTAATGCTCTTTCTACTCTCCAAGCTTTTAATGAATCAAGTATTCCGTGCATATCTTCGCAAATTTGTTATCATTTTCTTTGATGATTTTCTCATATACAATTCCAATTTGGATCTCCATTATTATCATTTTTGAATTGTATTTTGATGCCTAGTGACCAATCAATTATTTCTCAAATTATATAAATGCCAGTTTTGTCAATACTTGGATCACATTGTTTCATTTGGTAGCATTCAAGATGAACCAAATATAATTAAAGCAATGACTACATGGCCACTTCCTTCTTATGTTTGTCATCTTCAATCTTTTTTTAGGGTTAACAGGTTGTTATTATAGATTTTTCTCAAATTATGCTTCCATTGACGCACCTTTAAATGACCTTTTTAAGAAAGATTCTTTTAATTGGAACTCTGAAGCTTCCATGACTTTTAATCATCTAAAAATTGTCATGACTTCAGCCCCGGTTTTATCTTTACCATATTTCACAAAATATTTCCTTATGGAGACCGGCGCTTCAAATCGTGATATTTGTGCTATATTATTACAAAATAACCACCCCATTATTTTTTCTGGTAAGAAATTTGGAATTCGTTTCTCAATCTTCTATATATATAAAAGAATTGTATGCAATTATTGAAGCAGTTGCTAAATCGTGCCAAAACCTATTAGGTATTGAATGCATCTTCAGAGCTGATCATAAAAATCTTCGTGAACTCTAAACTGAAATTCTTCAAACTCCGGGTCAACAATATTACCTTCGCAAGATTTTAGGTTATAATTTCCGCATTGAATACAAATATGGTAAATCAAATACGGTTGTAGATTCATTATCATGTATTACAGATGATTAGGACTTAACTACACTTTATTCCCCTTCGTTTTTTCTTTGATTACTCATTTTTCTTTCTCTTTACTCAATGATTTAAAACAAGAAAACATTACTTCACAACTAGCTAAGGGTGAATTGTCCACAACAATTATCAAATTAGAGAGATTCTCCTCTATAATAAAGGTCGTCTCTATTTCAGTAAAAATTCTCCATTATAAAATAAATTACTTACAAAATTTCATTCAACACACTTTCATGCTATGGAGGCACATTTAATACCATAAAAAGACTTTCTGCAAATTTTTATTGGCCAGTTCTTCATAAAGATGTTGCTGATTTTGTTAGTAAATGTCTCCCATATTAAGAAATTAAATCTTTCACAATGCCTCATGCGGGTCTTTTGACCCGAAAACCCGAAAGTTACCCAGTTGATCCATTTAGTTACCTCAACATCAGTGCTATGGGACTTGGCGCCGGACCTGCCCATGCTGCCTACTTCTCTGTCTACAAGATCTCCAAGTGCCTTCTTATCGAAGACCATCCGAACAACCCTGCTTCCCACGCCACAGTTGCGTGATGTTGTTTTCACGCCAATGGACACCGTTAAGTAGCGTCTGCAGATGGGAAGCAACCCATACAAGGGGGTCCTCGATTGCGTGCGAAGGGTTTTGAAGCAGGGCTTCCGGGCGTTCTATGTGTCTTACCATACGACAGCAGGGACAGCGGCTGGGGCACTAGAGGCGGCTTTGATTTCTACAGCGGAC
This sequence comes from Dendrobium catenatum, assembly GCF_001605985.2. Classification (NCBI taxonomy): domain Eukaryota; kingdom Viridiplantae; phylum Streptophyta; class Magnoliopsida; order Asparagales; family Orchidaceae; genus Dendrobium; species Dendrobium catenatum. The sequence continues at coordinate 307,402 of NW_021573316.1, forward strand.
GAAAGCCACACATCACTCGATTGAATGCTACAGTGGCTCAGATTTCGAATTTGGGTAGACTCAAGATGATTCAGGTTCATGGGTCTGCGGGTTGGGTCAGGTCAAGGCGGTAACCTGTGCGGGTCGGGTTTGGGTTGGATTTTTTTGACCTATTTCTAAAAATGGGTCAGATTATGGTCAACTCGTTTAGACCCGGGTCAATCTGGGTTCGACCCGAACCCAATCCACAGACCCGTTTTGACATCCCTAATGATATACAGCCTCAATATATTCCATCATATATCTTTGGAACATTTGATATTGCTATTGTCAATATCCACTTACATACCCTACGTCAAAATATGCAACAAGTTCAATATAGAATGAAATCCATGGTCGACCGCCATGGCTGTGATTTCCAATTCTTTGTTGGAGACCTACTTATGGTTAAATTCCAACCCTTTCAACAATTTTTTACATTTAACAATATCCATTTTAAGCTTGCTAAATTATTCTTTGGGCCTTATCCTGTTCAATATATCATTAGCCATATCACATATCATCTTATGCTTCCGTTAGGAAGTAAGATTTATCTAGTTTCCACATTTTAGTTCTTAAACCTTTTAAAGGCAATCCACCGCTTATACCTACCCCATTACCACAAAATATTCATAATAATCAACTCATCAGTTTACCTAATGCTATTCTTGCCTCCCGTTTGATTCATCTGTGTGGTCAACCTCATAGATTGCAATGGAATCTCACTAATTCAAAAGATGCTACTTAGGAGAATATTTCAGCTTTTTGTACTGCCTTTCCATCTCTCAACCTTGAGGACATGGTTGTTTTTCATGACAACGGGAGTGTTAGGTGCCAACATATTCAGTTGGATTCAAATAAAGTACAACAATGCGAAGATTGGGCAAGAATCTTGGAAGAACATGCTAGACACAATAATACAAATATCAAAGTCTATCATTGAAAATATATTAAGCTGAATGAATCAAATGCAACACCTAATCAACGGGCAGCAGATCAAATTGGCCCTTCATAGAATATCCATCCACCCAACTAGGGGTGTTAATATTTGACACGACCCGAAAACCTGACCCAAAAATTCAGGGTCAGGGTCTGGGTCAACCCGTTTGGAAAACGGGTTAGGTTTGAGTTTCATATTCTGACCCTATTGCAATTTTCGGTCGGGTTCAAGTCAACCCGAAAATCCAAAAGCAACACGCGCTCGTCCTCCGTCGCACTTGCTCGCTCATGCTTGCCCTCTCACGCTCGCTGGCTTGCTCGCTGCTCATGCTCACCCGCTCAATTGCTAACCTATGATGCAATGATCTTTCTCCTCAGATAGGCTTGCAATATCCGACATGTATCCGACACACCTCCGACATGTGTTGGACATTTCGAAAACATGTCTAATTAAAAAATATATTAAATACAACTTGGACTCATATGTCCAACACACGTGTCTTAAATATTTTATAAAATTTTATTTTTAATATAATTTCTTATATTTAAATTTATTTATTTAAAATATAAAAATAAAATTTCCTATTTTCTCTCCACAACACCAAATCAATCGTCCACACTCAGTACTTCAATAACATCAACTAGTTTTTGCCTCGAGATTCGTGCCCGATCAAGATGATTTTGTGATGACGTATCAATACTTATTCAATTTTATAAGCTTCTTATAAAATATAAAAATTATAATATCATTCCAACCCGTGTTTATGCCCTATATTTTCAATAATTTAAGTGTCTCGTGTCTGTGTCGTGTTGTATCTGTGTCGACTTGTCCATGTCTGTACATCATAGACGCCCATGCTCGATCACTCATCTCACTCAACTAGGTCAACGGGGTCAGGCCGGGTTCTTGTTGGGTTTGTGACATGACACCCCTACACCCAACTGCCCCTGCCCAGTTAGTCGGGTTCAACCTGTTCGCTGTTGGTTCAATTCAGCTGGGTTAGCTCTTCATTCCAGCAGCAAAATTTTGTTTTAATAAATAAGTTTTTCTTTTTCTACTTTTGTTTTTGTTAGCTTCAGCTATCAAGTGAGATTCCACACCTTTCAGAGAAAAATGAAGAATAGGGAGAAGGCGATAATAAATTCTTCATTTTTCTTTTATTAGATAGTTGAATCAACAATAAATGGACCATATTGAAGTAACTTGTTTTTTTTTTTTTTGGTTCGGTCTTGTATTATTCTTGGATATGCCAATCATTTTATTGAAGAGAAAATATCTTAGAAAAAAGAGTGTAGAATGTGAGAGATTATTTTCTTGAAGTATGTGGAGCAAGGAAAGCATCACCATAACCATTACACAGCAATAGAAACTAAATGCTGACCCTTGATGAAATCCTATTAAAATTGTTTTTTTTTTTTGTTATTCCACAATTAGTTGTACTTAGTAGTTTATCATGCTTATCTTTAATCGTTTCAACATATTTTTGACTCATCTTTCTGGTTAATACCTATAATTTTCTTTTTCATTAATTATTTTAGCAAGAATTATTTTCATATTGGATTTTATTGGCATTAAAGCAGATTGATTTTTTTGATATAGCATGAAGATAGATTGTTTTTCTAAAATGGCATGAAACCATATTGATTTTCTTAGCACAGAAGTCTTCCCTTTCTCCCTCTTAGATTATTAGCCGCTTCTCTCTCTCTCTCTCTCTCTCTCTCTCTCTTCCCCCATTTTCTTTTTCCCTTCTTGCACCATCCCTCTTTTTCTTTTTTTCTCTCACAACCAAGTGCCATCTTCTCGCTTTGCTTTCCAAACATCAACCATAGTCCTATTTGACTTTATCTTTCTTATTATTTTTGAGAAATTTATTTATTGAGAATTAACTTTTTTATAACTAAATCTACTATAGTATGATAGCTGTAAGAAAGGTATTGTTTGACTTTTTAAAAAGAAAGCAAAAGTTTATAATGCCTATAACAACTTTAAAATATTTATTTTCCCACAATAGTCTTATAACAAAATTTTCAAACAATTGCAACCATCTTAAATGGAACCTTTGCCTCTCTCTCCTATATTGGTTCCTCTCTTTCTCTCGCTTAAAGATTCATCATCAAGATCAACGCTCTCATATCTTCATCAAGATATTTGGAGGAGTTAAAGGTCACCGATGAGGTGGATTTCTTATATGGTCATTAGTTAAGGGTGTGCTACAGGAGTACCATGATAAAGTCCTCAAAGATTTTTTATTTTGTTTATTTGAAATCTTAATGGCTTTCTTTTAATAGACATATTATTTAATTTACCCATTAATCTTTCAATCTTCAATCTTATCTTCTAATTTTTCAAATCTCTCTTGACTTATAATCATTTGTTCCTTCTTATGTTTAAACTTGTTTCACTTGCGTAGAGTCTTATGTTATTCAACTCTTTATTCATCCAAATTCATGGCGTTATAAGGATTAAAAGCAAGTATGATTGCCATACTAAATGCAGCTAAAATGATAACCCTATTTGAAATATATTATACCAATTAATGTAGTCTTGACTTCAATTGCATCATGAGAGAATTCTCTAAAATTTCTAGTTTGGTTCATTTAAAATCTTATGGCTTCGATTTGGCAGATATTTCATGTAATTTACCCATTAATTTGTCAAACGTTATCTTCTAATTTTTCAAATCTCTTTTAAATTATAATAATTTCTGTTTCTACATTTTCTACCCTTTGTTCAAACTTATTCCACTTGCTTAGAGAATCTTTCTTGTTCAAGTCTTGATGCATCCAGATTTATGATGCTAGAAAGATGAAAAGCAAGTACAATTGTGATATAATATGCAACAGAACCTCTTTTAACTCGAGGAAGCATGCCTTATGTACTTATATTGATGATAATTGAAAACACTTTGCAAGCCAGCAAGGCTCCCTCTCTCCCTCTAAAACTGCAAGCCACCTCCTCTCTCTTTCTCTTTTCCCTTTTCTCTCTCTCTCTCTCTCTCTCTCTCTCTCTCTCTCTCACACACACACACACATAGCTTAGACTGCCTAGCGCCATCCTATCTTATTATCCGCTATATATTACTGTAATCGTGCCATCATTCTTCACTTTTTTTGGGTTTATGGATTTACTGTTTATTACTCTTTTATAATCTCTTTGTAATTTACCTAATAAGTCTACAGCCATGGCTTTTTATTATCTTTCGTTTTATGAACTGGGAATCCACTGTCAGGACGACCTTGGCCAAATAACGAACAGGAATTCTACATGGAATTTTAAATAATTTAAAATTTTCACCCATTATTCATCTTTTTTTATATGAAACGTCCTCGATTACTTTTATGATTCTTCTAGACTTTAGGATCCCGCATCTTGCTGCGCAAACCTGACTTTGTCTTGCTACCATTCAGATAATGAGAGATCCTGAAACTGGGAATTCAAGAGGCTTTGGTTTTGTGAGCTACGATTCATTTGAATCATCTGATGCAGCAATAGAGGTACTTCCAAACTAATATAAAAATACAGTTTAACATTTATCATCTGTTTCTTCTTTTACCCAAACAAAGGTTATGGTGCATATTTTTTGTTAACTAATGGTTAATGGAGAACCTTTTAAGGACCATCGGTACAAGTAATTATATACTTCTTTCTGTACAGGCCATGAATGGCCAATACCTTTGTAACCGCCAAATTACAGTCTCATATGCGTACAAGAAGGATACAAAGGGTGAACGCCATGGAACACCAGCAGGTAAGTCATTCTTCTGAAATTAAAAACTTTGCTTTGAAAAACAACAATTTTTCTTAGTTTCATTTATTTTGGTGAAGTTGAAATCGCTCTTGATTTTAACTTCCAAGCATTACAAACTTTATTCAAATATAATGATTTTGAATTCACATATTAAACGAATGAAAACAAAATCCTCATTTTTCTGGAAGATAGTTTCATCTACAAAATGAAATCTTCTATTAACAGTATGTAGGGAGAATTCTTGCTTCAAACATTAATAACCTCTTAAAATGAAGGTTGTGAAAATCGGACCGGACAACGAATCAAAAGAAGGAGAGATTCACGGTTTGACTGATTCGACTGGTCGAATTGGGATTGAATCGGATGACATAATAAATAATAAAATTAACATAATATAATATAAGTATATAAGCATTTAATAATATTTATAAAATATAATAAAATTTTATACATATAAATATCATTTAAGGATCGATCCGTCCGATGCAGAGCCGGTTTTGTAAGCTAAGATTGGACCGGCCACCAAACCAGTTCACAGTTGAACCGATCGGTCCGGTCCGATTTTCAAAACAGTGCTTAAAACTCCCTCAGATTGAGGAATTTTGATTTCACATACAGAACGAATGAAAACTAATTCATCATTTTTCATTAGATATTTTGTCTACAAAATGAAATCTTCTATTGACAATATGCAGAGAGAATTCTTGCTTCAAACAATCCTGGGACGCAGAGAAACCGGCCTCATACCTTATTTGCCAGTGGTCCACCCTCCCTTCCTGGATCCCAAGCAAATGCCTCCATGAGTGCACCTATCCCTCCTCGACCTTTTATCAATGGCCAGATTCCACCTGCTCCAGTATTAACGGTTCGACCTCCGCCGCCACCTCAAGGCGGGCAATTTCCCCCTCCTATGCATATTCAGATGCAGATGGCGGCAGCGCCATGGCCCGGTCAGCCACAGCAACCAGGCCAAGGCATTGGTCCTCCAGCAATGCAACAACATCAAATGCAAATGCAATTTAGGCCTCCGATTCGACCTCCACCCCCTAATATGGTGCCTCCATCTAATATAATGCCGCCTCCATCATCAGCTATGATGAGGCCGCCGCCGCCTCCTTCAGGAATGGTTGTGCCGCCACCTATGTGGAGGCCGCCGCCACCACCTCAGCAGCAAGTGATGGGCAGACCTATGCCACCTCCAATGTCGATGCCTCCGCCGCCGCCACCACAATCCTCCCTTCCTTGAAATGCAAGGTGATGGAGTAGGTTTTACTAGAATGGATATCGGAGTACCAACAATTTTCTTGATGAGGGTGAATTGGAGTTAAAATGTTTCTTAGATGGGAATGGAGTCTCTTGTCAAATTAACTGATTCCAGCGGGAATGTGTAACTTCTTGGAAGCTATATGGTGAAACATGTACTAGCACCTGTTGCTGTAATCCTTTTCTTAAAAAATACTTGTTCTTCATTTTGTTATTTTGGTTTTTTTTTATTATTATTTTTAGAAAACAATTATGATAATTGATTTTGATTTGCAACTTAAGAACAATCTTGGGATGTAATTACATTGATTATCAGAAGCATTTGGCAGATTATCTCTAATAAGGGTGTCAAAGTGGGTCAACGGGTTGGGTTTGGATTCAACCCGAATTGATTTGGGTCAATGCAAACCTAACCCATATGACAATCTGATTGACTCGAACCTGAAATTTTTTGGATAGGATTCGGGTTGGGTCAAGCTTGGACACCTTTAATCTCTCATTTGACAGGCCGTGTAATTCCACAATACTTTTAAAATCAAGTTTATTGTAATTTTTTTCAAATATCATAATATAAATGTCCAAAAAAAATAATGGTGTTTGAATTATATGAAGTTGATAATTATTTTTTTTGCTATTTACATACCTTAATTAGTTAATTAGACTAACATTTGGATACTTATGACTAATATTTTCAAGTTTCATCAAAATTTAATATCTTATTGTTGCGGGCTAAAATATTTGCCGCGGTAAAGTAAGAGAGATTTTTGTTTTAACATTGCATGAATATTTAGCATATAAAAAGAGAGTTTAGAATCACTATAATTTTTATATGAAAAGTCTCAAAAAAAAAAAAAAATTTTTCAAAAAAAAAAAAAAAAAAAAAAAAAGGGCATTGCTTTGGAGCTCAATAGAAGGAATATAGGGGTGGAGCTTTGCTGTTCCCTTTGCCATGGCTATACTGAAAGTTCCGTTCATTTGTTTTTTAACTGCTCCTTCTCTCATTCCTTAATTACTGAACTTATTCCAAACAGTGCCTCTATTCTTCTTAGACTAAATTTGATGCAGCTGTTTGATTGGGTTAATGATAATCCCAACCTTTCGATTCAAACAATGAGATTTCAATTTATTATTATTTGCTGCTCTATTTATCACATTTGGAGAGAAAGAAATGAAAGGAGATTTGCTTTGTCTGCTTCTAGCACTTCCACGGTTCTTCTGAAGATTAAAAATGCTATTCGGGCTTAGGTTTGCAAATGGAGAGATGGATATCATATGCATAACCTGTTATAAGTCGATTTTTCTGCTTTTTATGGCTCATTTTATATTCTGCTCTATGCAGGCTTCGATTCTGTATGTCTTGATGGTTTTTTGGGGATTGTGGCGAGAAGGTTTTTGCTTTGCTTTGTTGGATATGAGGGCAATGATGTGCAATTGCCTTGGCCGCTCCCTGGACGGACGGTGGATGTTTGCAACCTATGGTTCTGAATGGCATTGACTGTAACCAGGAGCACATGCAATTGTTTTTGATCCTGAGCCCAACTACTTCAGCATCCAACTCTTTTTGGATTACTCTTTTTGACATGTGTAAATTTTGTGGCTTAGGCTAGTTTTTAGCAATGCTGGAGTGTTTTTTCTCTCCACTATTTATAATTATTTCTCCAAAAACAATCATTTTGTTTTTTATTTGTGCTCGTGCTCTCCAGGCCTTCTAACCCATCTGATAGAGGTGGTTTGCACGCGCTTATAAATAGTAAAGAGTAAAAGAGTCTAAAGACTACAGACAAAGAAAGAAAATCTGATTAAGGACGGAAGGCTTTTAGAAAGTTAATGAATCATCTGTCAAATAGTCCACTCAGAATGTCCAGAAAAGCCAGAAAGACTAGAAAATGACCTCACTCCCACCATTAAATTTATTTACTTGGTTATCGCAATAGCATATCATTAGAATAAGTACAGTATTTTTTTTGGAAACGGGATATCTATTCGCTGATTTTTTTAAGGAGATATTTGATGTTGTAACTAATCTTTTGGTGGAACCTGCAACCCACAGGTATCGGGCCCAAGCATGTCTTCTCTCCTCTAAGAAGGTGAGTCGCCCGAGAGAGGAATCTAATGTGAGTTGGGGGGTTTCCATTCAAGCTCACCCACCAACCGAACTAAGTCAGGTGGGTAAGTCCAGTGAATTTAATGCAGCTTATCTGTGTTGGTTGAGAACTTAGATTTTCTAAAAAAAAAAAAATTAATTGGAGATTTACTTATTGTAATGTGGGTAAGTTTATAATTTAATTATCTTTAAAAAAAAAAACTTGAATATTTTGGAATAGGAGCTAAACTTTTTCTTAGTACATGTAATAAGCATTATAGTTGGTTCTCGGGTTTTATTACTTTATTTATAAATTGATTAAGTTGGGCAATTTAGAATTTCTCCAATTGATTTATCTTCTTAGTGAATCTTCATTCGTAAATCTATTTTTCACTTCAAAATAAACAGTATTGTGTCCTGTAATATTCGCGGCGATAAAGAGTGATATAGTTTAGCGTCTTAATTTTCTACGAATATCCAACACACAAACAGATCAAAGAGTATGATTATAGTGTTTATAAAGACACCATATTTTTTATGTGGAAACACCTGAAAAGGAGAAAAACCATGGGGCTTGTCCTAATTTAAATAAATCCACTAGTGTTTGCAATTGATTACAAATGAGATCATTCCTTAGGAGGAAGACATTGGGTCGATGTAGTAAATACATGTCATATATAGTGCATTATATGATGGGAGTTTGAAAAATCAATGTTCATATGTTCCTTTGGTGGGTAGCACCATAGTCGGCAAGCGATGTTGGTAGCATGTACTTTTTCGAAGTGTTTATTTATTTTCTATCAGTATCTACGAACTAATCACAAGACAAAGCATGTTAAAAGGATCATAGTCGAATAACAATGGTCATAAAGATTGTAGTCGGGTGACATAGGTTGAAAAGATCGTACTCAGGTGTGGTAGTCAGAAGGACCGTAGTATGATGACAATGGTCGGAAGGACCGTAGTCAGCTGACGACGGTGGTCAAAAGGACCGTAGTCGGCAGGCGACGGAGGTCAAAATGAATGTAATTGGCGGACAACAGAGATAAGAAGGATCGTAGTTGGTGATTGTTGTTGGAAGGATCATAGTCAGTGGGCGACGGAAGTCAGGAGGACCGTTATTGGCAAATGACATATGTCGGAAAGACCGTAGTCAGGCGACGATGGTCGAAAGGACTGTAGTCGTACGACGGTGGTTAGAAGGACCGTAGTTGGCGATGGTAGTTGGAAAGACCATAGTCGGCCGGCGATGAAGGTCAGGAGGACCGTAGTTGATGGAAGACGGAGGTCAGAAATACCATAGTCAAGTGACAGTGGTTGGAAGGACCGTAGCTGGATGAAGATGGTTGAAAGGACCGTAGTTGGAGGACGACTTAGGTTAGAAAGACTGTAGTCAGACGACGGTGAGTGGAAGAATCGTAGTTGGGTGATGGCGGTCGGAAGGATCATAGTCGGCTAGCAACAGTGGTTAGAAAGTTCGTAGTCGGCGAGCGATAGAGGTCGGAAAGACAGTAGTCAGGCGACTGTGATAGGAATGATCATACTTGGCAGATGATGGAGGTTAGAAAGACCATAGTCAGGCGACAGTGGTCGGAAGGACCATAGTCCGATGATGGTGGTCGGGAAGGATTATAGTTGGCAGGCAAAGATGGTCGGAAGGACCATAGTCGGCGGGTGACGGAGGTATGAAGGATTGTAATTTGAAGACGGTGATCGGAGAGACCATGGTCGGTGGTTGACGATGGTCAAAGGAAGTCTTGTCAATGGTTTCCCTATGGTATTCCGATGGTGATGGCCGGTTAAAGGTTCAACAGCAGTAACCTGGTGGTGCAAAATTGTCGGCGGTGGTGCCGGAGCTTCAGCTTTAGAGCTCTTCAAGTTTTCTCATTCTTCTCTTCCTCTTTTTTTCTCCTCCCTCCTCATGTGAAGAATGATGGGCTATTTATAGCCTTTTGGAAGTGACATGACTAGTAAATATAGAAAAGATCAAGAGCATGCTGAGAGTATTCTATCAGACAACTCATAGTGATCAACTTGATCATAAAATATTTATCAAGAATTTAGATGCCCTAGAGATGTTAGAGTTGAGTGATCATGGGCTCATTGGATTCGTCTCGTTGAGCCGCTCGATTCGACTATAAGCATGCCATATTTGATATCATGCAATATTCTAATTAATGCTCTGAAGCTTCCAAATAGACTTTAGACATTTGATTTGGGCTCATTTTGGCTCGGATTGGATTAAATTTGATGTCGTTGGATTCGTCTCCTTGAGATGTTCAATTTGACTATAAGTTTACTAAAATTGGAGATCATATGATCCCGATTTTAACTTTTGGAGCTTCAATCTAATATTTACATCGAGGTTTGTGATCTATTAAGATGAATTTTTGGTGATTTCAAATAGTAATTCATCTCTAACTGAAGGCCATTTCTAACACTAAAAAGGAATATTAGGTATATAATCTTTATCATCTCTGTTTAACAATCCATTTCTAACACAAAAAATGAGTGTGAATGGTGCTTGGCGTCACACTGTTCACAACTGAGATAAAACACAAAAATGCATTTCTATTTGCAATTGGGGTGATCTCTCGCAAGAGCTACAAACAGACGAATGACGTTCGATTGGAGATGCTCTTACCCGTGATTACTTGGAAGAGGGTAGTTTCTTATGAGTATCAAAATTGAATTTGGAATGTTAAAAAATAATTATTATGGGTTCTAAAATATTCTTATCAATCTTTTTGGGCTTAATTGGCCAACAATTAACAACAATGCCATCTATGCTCTGTAGCCTGTATAAACAAAAGTAAATATATATAATTATTTTCTAAAAAATCATATTAAAAAAATTGTTTAAAAAATAGAATAAAAAATATTAAATCGAACAAGTAATTTATTTATGTGACTTCTGTGATAACTAATAACTATGATATAAATATTTTTTTAATTATAAAATTATATAAATTTATTTCTGTTTAGTTGTCTTCTTGTATTTAATTATATTTTATTTATTAAATATAAATATCCTTTTTTTTAATAATTAACATCATGATCTTTTTCATATTATTTAAAAATTAAAATATAATTTAATAATAATTTATTAATAATAATAATTATTATTTTTATTATCATTTCAATAGTAGAAGTGCAAAAAAATCTTATAAAATTCAATGATCTTTGTCATTACTTTCATTGGCATCATCATTATCATTTATCTCAACATGCAAATATAAATGTAATTAATTAATTATGTTAAAATTATCAATAAACTTATAATATTTGTAAAACTGTTATGATTTATTACTATTTCTAATTAAAATAAATCTATATCTATATGTTCTCATTAGTTTTTATTGGACCGAATACTAATAATCTTCACCTTGGTCCAATTTTACAATGTATTAATAGAAAAAATGCCGACCCTCATAGTATCATTGAATCTATTACCATTAATCTCCTGAATGTGTTGTCGATGCAACCAACACATATGTTGAATTATATCCATTTGAATTTTTGTCACTATTGTGTTTGCATCTTCTTTGAGCCCAGCTCCTTGCCATTTCACTCTATCCAGGCAATTCCCCTTGAAATTCCCTCTTTATGACAATGATAGCACTTCTTAGATGTCTTCGATTTCGACTTAGATCGTTTGTGATAGCTTTTATTGGATCTTTGATCTTCTCTTCCTCTTGTTAACAACATTTTCCCATTCTTCTCTTCTTTAATTTCTAATTTTCTTTGCATTTCTTTTAAAATTAGAACTGATTTAACTTCAATCATCGCAAGAGTTTGTTTTCTATATAGCATTGTACCAACGATGTGTTATAAAACTTTGATAGAAAGATAAGAAGATTGATGTCTTGATCAATCTTCTTCGATTCTAACATCAACGTTCTTGAGATCAAGAATTATCATGTTGAATCCATCCAAATTTTTCATGAAATCTTTATTCTCATGCATTTCCAATGCATACAAAGATTTCTTCAAATACAAATGATTGGCAACTGATCTCTTCAAATAAAGTGATTCAAGCTTCTCCTAGACCTCCACCGCTGAATCTTCCTCTGCCACTTCTGTTAATACTTCGTCACTAAGCAAAAGAAGTATAACATTGTACGCATTTAGTTGAATTTTCCTTTCCTTTGCCCTATCTACTATAGCCGCCAGACTTTCACGCAAAATCACATTAGAAATTTCTCGGTGAACTTGAAGAGCCTTAATCTTTAATCTCCACATGTTAAAATCATTCTCACAGGTGAACTTTTCCATCTCAAATTTTTGTATTGATATTATTTGAAGCAGTAGTTGCTTCTACTCCACCTATTGTTTGCAAAGACAGTTTGTTGTCCACTAAAATCAGCCCATCAACCTAATTGTTGCTTTCCTCAACCTGTTATCCACAAAGAGCAGCCCAAGAAATGCTTTCTTCGCTGGTTGCCTCTTCTCCTCCATCTGTTCACTCGAACCCGCACCTACTGCGAGTTCACTTACTATGTGCTCTTGTGCAGCCTGCCTCCTACTTGCCCAAGCCCGAGCCCAGCGCTCGCACTCCATGTTCCCACACACGTTCACGCGCTAGTTTACACCAGCTCATGGGATCCGTTGTCCAAGCACAATCACACGACCTCTTTCCAGTGTGCGTCTAATCCACACGCGCATGTTAATATCCCTGCGTGACACCATCATGCAATCTGTGCCCACCATCCCTTGGCCTACATTCTTGCATGCACAACTCGAGTCAGCCAGTGTGTATACAGCGTGCACACCACTTCATGGGAAAACTGACTGACACAAGCCCAATCTCGCTCGCAATGTTCGACCCATCCTCTTGTATCATGCGTACAATGCAACATGCACATTCATCGTGATCACTATCTCGATCCGTCAAGCTATCCGTACAGTACTTGTGCCTGCAACTCCACCTTGTCCTTCTTTTCTTGATTACAAGAAACTTCCTCCTTCCCCTTGATCACCTCCTCCAGTCTCTGATACTAATTGATGTGAAAGAAAGTGCGAATTAGCTACACTGATTCCAAGAATCTCGAGAGAAGGAATAACACGAGTTGCAGGAAACATAATTTTATTTGTAATATCTAGAGAAATACAAAAAAAGCCCAAAAGCTTCTAGAGCACATATGGTTTTCACACCAATTACAAAAAACTCAAACCTCTACTTATAATAACACTATCAAGAAGTAAAACCAAGCAAAAGGATAAGATAAACCAAAGAAATAGAATTGCTAAAATTGGATCAAATACTAACACTTTCACAATAAACGAGCCAGCTCATGAGCAGTCTCTAACTTCTAGAATTAAGCTCAAACACAGCTTAAACTTGATCAAAAAAATCAATCTCAAACTCAAATCAGAGATAACTCGAACTTAACCCTATTCATTTACATCCCTAATTTTGATCAAATTTTCCCCTTAATTCACTTTTATTTAAAATCCAACAAAATAAAGTGTGAATAATAAAACAAAGGGAAGCTCTTACAATGCGAAGTTTCCCAAAAACCACACAAAAAAACCGTTGTTTTCAGCTCCAATTGCAAATTCCAGTTGTCAGCATATTTTTTTTGTCTGTATCACCATTATAAATATTCTTATAGCCCTATCGATCGATCTCCATCCTTCAGAAAAAGTTGAAAAAGTATTATTCCACGCGCCTATATCAGTATATAGAAGCAGCTCTCGCTCTGTCCGTCTCTGTCGTTAACTGTAAATCTGTAATCGGATTCCTTAAAAACAAACGGGCAACGACCACTGAAGTTGCCACTGAAAGACTTGGTCCAACACAAACTCAGCCATTCCATTCATTTAATTGGAAGAATATTAAGATGGGATTAGCAGACAAAATATCTGCGCATAGGTTTTGATCACTATTTTTTTTTTTTCTATTTTTTAAATTTTTTACTAGAAAATAGGGGTGTTAAAACAGGTCGGTGGGTCGGGTTCAGGTCAAACCCGAGTTGACCTGGGTCTAAATGGGTCAACTGAACCCGACCCGATTTACAAATGGGTCCGAATTTTCAACCCGAATCCGACCCGCACGGGTTACGGGTTGACCCGACTCGACCTGCAAAGGCCAAGCAAAGTAGCGTCGTAGTGAGGTTTGGGCTCGCGAGGCGAGGCCGAGGGCAGAGGTGAAGCGCGTAAGCGGTTGAGCGGTCGGAGCAGCCGGAGTATGGCAAGGCCGAGGCGGACCTTGTGTGGTCGAGGCGTCGAGCCGAGGCAGAGCGAGGAGTTGCGGAGGCGCGGAGTGGAGGGACGCGAGGTCGAACTGTCGAAGCGACATTACGCTACTGGCTATTGGGTGTAATAGCAGAGTCGCGGAGCTACTGGGCGACGTGACAGGCTAAGCTGGACGTGTCAAATTATCGGGTCAAATAGGTTGATTTCGGATTTTCAGGTCAACCTGAACTCGACCCGATTTCACAAACGAGTAGAAAATTTGAACCCGAACCCAACCCGTAATGTAAACAAATTGACCCGAACCCGAAATTTTTCAGGTCAGGTCCGGGTCAGGTTTCGGGTCGTGTTAGATTTTGACACCCCTACTAGAAAGTTCTTTGGAAAGCAAAAAACAAACGGTACCAAATGAAGCCTAAAATATATTTTATTGTTCATGATTTGTCTTTGAATAATTTTGATTGGCGAGAATCTTAATTTATTATTTATATTATTTTTTTAAATTAAATTTAAGATCGTATGAATTTTGATTTTAGTAAAATTATAATGAAGACGATCATCTTGACAAAATCAAACCAATGAAACCAGACGTGATCCGATGAGAGTCTAAATGAGCCAAATCAAGCATTTGAAGTATGATTGAAATTTTTAGGGTATTAATTGAAAAAATTAAGTGGAATCCAAATCTCGCATGTTTATAGACAAATCAAATGGCTCTACGAGATAACTCCATTAATCTAAAAGCATCTAATTAAAATGTTATATAGACACTTAAATGCTGAATAAATGATTTATAATCAAATGAATTAATATTCAACGTCAGATAGAGAGTTACGAAATTTTGTCAAATATATAAAAATATTCTTCATGAAGTTTTATAAATAGACTCTCACTCTTAAAAGATATATGATTCCCCGATTCTCAAGAATTCTCAAAAGGCTGAAAGCCTAAAAAAGTAAATGTTTTTTTGATTATCTAAAAATCTCATAAAGGTAAAAGTCTTAAGAAATATAAAAATAATACTTGGAAAAATTCTAGAAATTCACTTTATGTGTAGATAAAAGATGAATTTGCTTGCCAATGCACAACCCATGGGCTAAACTAGGCCCTAAAAACTTACAAAAAAAGAATATATACGATCCTTATAATATATCATATAGTGCACTTTTTCATATATCTGAATATCTCCAATTTCATGCTATAAACAGTGCAACGGACGTGGGGACTCGGGTCGGGGCGCAGCGTATGCAAATGCAATAGTAACTACATTATAAATTGAATGTAGTACTCAGATAATGTATACATTGTCATTAAAAGCTACACTGAATGTATAACATTATACCAACTAAATTTTTTCTGTTCAACTTCCAACTTCAGAGAGAGATTCATACGAATATTTTAAGAGTTTCATATAACTATTGTAATTGCTAGAAAAGCCTCAATTAAATCATATACCAAAAAAATTATGTAAAAAAAAATCAACCAATGAAATTTTGATTTCTTCTAGTCGAAACATTCGAAGTAAAGAGAACAATAACATATTAAAAGCTATGCCGTTAAAACTTTGTAAATTAAAAAAAAAAACTTATTTTTATCCATAATTATTTATAAAATTACTGTAATTAAAATAAGAGATAGGAGTTTACCTTATGCACTGTGAAATCCTTGATTGACCTGATGAATGAATTAAACCCGAGCTTTAGTTGCCAAAATCTCTATATTTCCTTTATCTCTCATCTTCTCCTCCTCTCTTCTCCAGCAATGGCTACGTTGATGAGGAATTAATAGTGGTTTTAAATATTTTATTATTTTAAAAATCACTCATTTGACCTTACACCGCGACGAATGCTCCTCAACGCTGCAGTGCTGAACCTAATCTTTTTTATTCTCATAGAATCTTTCCAAACAAAGAGCATGTCGCTGCAACGTTGCCACCCAACATGTAGCACACATTCAAAGACATTTCCCCATTGGAGAGCTTAACGCCGCGACGCTGCCCATCCAACGCCACACAAATAAAAATTATAAAAATTGTAATATATTTCTACGATAAAAATTAAAAAAACTAATTTGGAAATCCTCATAAATCCAAAGTTAAAGCATCTTAAATAAAAAAAATCTTACAATTTGCAAAATCAGTTAACTAATTTTATTTTACTTTTTCAAAGAAAAAAAAATCATTAATTTAATTGAAAATTGGAATCTAAAGTCATTGGACAAAGATACGATCCTCTCACAGCTGGCAAACCCATCCACTTGTCCCCTCCCTGCCCATCTGGCACTCCATTCCGTGTCCCGCGTTTGAAAGCGATTTTCTCAACCCGCAACTTATTTAAACCTCCCCGCAACGAACCTTCCAAACAACCGAACAAACCCACATGGACTCCTCCTCCTCCTCCGCCTCCCCCGCCGCCCATCTCACCTCCTCCGACGACCCCCCCTACATGACCGTCTCCTCCGCCCCTCCCAAGCGCCGCGCCGGCCGCACCAAATTCCGCGAAACGCGCCATCCCATCTACAAAGGCGTTCGCTGCCGCAACGCCGACCGCTGGGTTTGCGAAGTGCGCGAACCCAACAAGAAATCCCGCATATGGCTCGGCACGTTCCCCACCGCCGAGATGGCCGCCCGCGCCCACGATGTCGCCGCTCTCGCACTCCGCGGCCGCCAAGCTTGCCTCAACTTCGCCGACTCCGCCTGGCGCCTTCCTGCGCCGGAATCATCCAGCCCACGCGACATCCAGCGAGCGGCGGCCCAAGCTGCCGAGGCATTCCGCCCGGACCCGCCGGAGAAGTCGGTGCCGTCGGATGACCCGTTTTATATGGAGTTTGGAATGCAGGAGTATTTGGATATGGCGGAGGGATTGCTGATTGATCCGCCGGCGATGGTGTCGGAGGATGAAGGGGGAAGTGCGAGTGATGGAGATCTGTCGCTGTGGAATTACTGATCGGTGAGATTGGGGACCGGAATTGTAGTGGTTGTACAGTACGTATATATATTAATAGTGAGAGAATTTTGAGTTGATCTGCTGATCACTGAGGGGGCGGAAGACGCCGGAAGTGGCGGTGGCGTACGCTGCTATAAGCGCTGGGCTCCGGCAGGCGGAAGTACTGCCCGCCGATTATTATATGTATAATATGTATGATTATTATAGAACTATCAGATATAAGTCGGTTGGCTTATATATAACTTGCTTGGAAGTGCTACAGAGAGTGTAACGGAACGCTTTTTAAATAAATTATATTTAAAAAAAAATAGTTGGAGTTTTTTAGGTGATCAATGCTCTTTTGTGTGATTAATATTGAATCTCTTCCCACCTTAAGAGATTATTAAGATTTCGTCTCGGATAGCTTTCTCATTACTTTTTAATGCAATTTTTTAGTTAACAAAAATTAGTTCAAAAAATTATTAATTGATCATATATTTTCTCTCTTTTTTTTTTTTTTTTTGCCTTTTTTAAAGTGGCATATATTAATCATATTTAGGGACTATTTGATTAATTAAAAAAGGAATACAATATCAAATGAATAATTTGAAGTTGTTTGGATGGGTGAAAAAGGAAGGCGGGACTTTACAATTTTTATTTATTTTGAAGTAAAGTTAATGTTATGTAAATTATAAGAAGGTTTTGAATGGGTAGCTGGCAGCCGGTTGTGGTTGGTGGCGATGGGGGAGTCGCTGGTGGTGGTGGCACAGCTGGCGATGGCAGCTGACAACTAGTGGCAGTGGAGGCGATGGCCTTCATGAGTGGTCAATGAAGCACTTGAGCGATGTAAAGAACTCTCAGCTAAATTAAGCGATAATACTTTACCTCAAAAATAAACTAAAATAAAAAACGATGCATTTGCTTTACCTTGAATTTGCTTTTTAATTTTGTATTGAAAGAGAATGAAATATAAGTTGAATTCAAAATCTACAGATATTTAAAATGTAATTCATTTATTTTCACCAGTAAATTGAATAGAGCGAAATAATGTTTTCGTGAAGTATTATTTAAAGAGCAAAAATTTAAATTTGACAAAATTAAATAAAATTTTAAGCAATACTTTTTTCTTTCCATTAAATAATTAATATTTTTAGCATAATTATTAGGGCTGCAAACGAACCGAGTCGAGCTGAGTATGTGAGCGTTCATGTTTGTGTTCATTTAATATCAGCTTGTTCAAGTTTGGTTCATATTTGTTCGAGCTTTATTGTTTGTGTTCATGTTTGATTCATTTAAATTAATGAGTGTTCATGTTCGATTCATGTTCATTTCATGTTCGTTCATTCAGTGCTTATCGAGCTTGTTCGCGAACATATTTAACGAATTTTTAATTTTTAACTATCAAACAAACACGTTCATGAACATTTCTATGAACAAATACATTTATAATAAAAGCAATTTTCTATTTAACAAATGCAATGATTATTTATATTTATTAATTCTATAGTGAATTATTAATTATTTTTATTGAGCTTATTCACGAGTTCAAAATCGAACACGAATCGAGCTTTTTATCGAGCTTAATGTCGAGCTTGTTCACGAACTTCAAATGATGTTGTTCACGAACATAAACGAGCCGAACACATTAATGTTCAAGTTTTTTTATTTAAGAATCGAGTATTTAAAATATTGTTCAAGTTTGTTTGTTTAGTTAATTAAACGATCACAAACGAGCTTTAATCGAACTGAACAACGAGTAGCTCGTCGAACGTTTGGTTCGCCTTGCAGCCCTAAGCATAATCCTTACTCTCTAACTGCCCGGATCGATCGTTCCTAATTCAAGTTGATTATCATTTTTTTATTTGGTAGAATCTTTAGATATTAATCAGTTAAGTATTCAAAGAAAAAATTTATAGAATCAACTCTGTGATGATTTGGATTCTGAATTCTCCACTAAAAAAATTATGGTTAAAATGAATGCTTAGATAAGATAAATTTAGGTTTTGTTTGGGATAACTTTAGGCCACTATTTTTTGTGCTTTAAATAAATTTTTGAACTAAAAACTAATTTAAAAGTAGTAAGAACAGTTGTTCCAACGAAGCCTTAATAATAATGTGAAATATATTTAAATTATTTAAAATGTAAATTTAAGTAAAAAAATATTAAAAATGTTAGAAATTCAACTATAACTTTCTTATATCAAGTATTTTTATATTATCTTCTTCTTTAATTTTTGTTTATTATTTATTATAATAATGAATTGAATAAAATTATTTTATCTATTTTATAATAATGAATGAGCTCATGAGCCATACCAAAACTTATAAAATTACTCAAGCCGAAGTAGTAATAACTCAAGCTCGACTCAACTTTTTTATCAGGAGGGAGAGAAATTCGCCATGGTGTAGTGAGTCCATGACGAATAATAGCTAGACGAGCATGACGAGCGGGGCTAACATAGTGTGCCAAAGCTTAACATTTCTCTTTGACATCAACAAGTTAAATGGGGAAGGAGAGGGAACTTAATAAAACATTAAAAGGGTTATAGTTTTGTTGTATTTGACAACTCTTAATAATAAATGAGAAATAAATATTTTTAAGTGTTATATATGTAAATAATATAAATAAATAAATTTTATATCAATAATTATATAGAAAACATGCTATTTTAGCTTGTAAAAAAGAGCATATCCTTGGCTTAATTTCATAAAAATATTTAGGTCAATTTTCATAACCATGATTTTTATACTTTTTCTTTTTGTGAGTAGACTGTTCTTTATCTCTTCATCAAGTCCCATGGTGGCGGATTGTTCCTCCTTTGCAACCCGGGGTCTCACAATCTCTCTCTGTACAGCCACCTAATTAACACCCACAGCAGATTGCCGTGTGTGAGCACGAATAGGTCAACATGAAGGTTGTCGTAGACGAAGCGAGCGGACTCTTTCGGCCGGAGACGACAGGTCGCTAGCAGACTTGTCGAAGAGCTTCGGAGATGAGGCATTTTGGTTGCCGGATGGTTTTGCTGTTGCGACGGAGACCAAGAAGGGATCCATGGTGGAAATCGAGACCTATTCCAAGCTTCTACGGTTTTCAGTACTACACTGAGGTGATAGTTCACTACCAACAGAAGAAATTTTTTTGCCGGCGATTAAGCAATTAGTTTTTCTCGCAGTCTCAATGGGGATTGACGATTGAAAATTCTTGTTAGGCATTGCTATTTGTAACTGTTTTTTACGCAATTGACCATAAATGTCATACATTCAGTGAAGTAATTTCTTACTGTATAACACTATAGCTTTTGAACGGGGAACGTCTTTTCATCCTCTTGTTAAGGAAGTGCTGCCGAAAAGCTTGATTTTTTTTGGGTGTAATAGTGGTCATATTTCAGTGTGAGCTTTGCGCTTCGTTGAATTGGATATTAGGATGTGTTGAGGGGGAATGAAAGTTAAACTACGTGTATGATGTTAGTTGGATTTGGGAAACTAGTTTATTTTGGGTAAACCCTTTTGGCTCCTCTCAATTAAAATCCTAGTTCTACATTGGTAAGGGTCTAAACCAATATATTAATAATAAGACATGAAACAATTGCAAGGTCTAAAAGTGATTCCATATGGTTGCAAGTAATGCAATGGTGTACCCATAAAGCTACAAGGCATGCAATAAAAATCCATATCTAGATAAGACTAAATCACAAGCTAGGAATTACACACCCTTGAACTTTCCAGTTGTAACAATACATGTGAAATTAGTGTAGTATGGGATCAAATAAGCATCATTAAAGAATACCGCTAATAGCTATGCAAATCACAATAGGATGCACGGATACGGATATTCATGGTATAGACATATGATCTATCTATTATTTAAAATATAGAGCACATACATGCCTCGTACACATTATATAATTTATATTTTTTAAAATAAAAAATAAAGCATACAAATTAACAAAATAAATAGATTGAACATATAGAGTTGTAATAATACTCATATTTTTTATTGTGCATTGCATAATACACATGAAATATATATTAGATATTAAATAGTACAACTTAAACAAATGATTGCATGAAGATTAAAATTGTGTATTATTTGTAGATTCTTTTATCAATGATGTTTCGTTCTATAACATACTTATAGAGTTATAGTTAAAGACTATTTAGCTGAAAGACTCATCTCCATTCCATCTGATTAATTAGTATTTATTTGAAGGATTTCGGGGTTTGAAATTGAAAGGATAGGATGTTGCCACTACCTTATTGGGCTTCAGGGTTGGCTTTGGCTTCGTGAGAGGAATGACCATCATTCATTGAGCTTTGGAGTCAAGCTTTGGAGTTGAAAGGGGAGAGAATTTTAGGAGACAAGCATTTGAGAGTTGAGCTTTTGAATTTTTTTTTGGTAATGTTCACACTTAAAAGGTTAGTTATTAAAGCCTTAAATTTAGAAGATAGGTCATTGTAAGATATGTATTCATTGATCGGATATTTTGTACAATATATTGTTGCTCTTGTACCTTTCCTATGAGCATGAATATATCAGTGTCATAATTAGTGTTATCTTATAAATGAGGATCGGTGGTTTTGGTGTGGCAGAATGCTTGGTTTGATAATGATTGTTGGATCTTCTTGACTGCATGTATACCATGTTTTTATATTTGGTTTGCTATATGTGGTCTTCAAATTTTCAATGTGACGAAGGTTTTGAGCTTCAAGGAGGTTAGATGTCAATAGGATAGATACAAAACTCCTATTCATAAAGAGTGTTGGAATTCTTTCCCATAATATGAGTTTTGGTGAAAAAATGGATGGTTTTCAAAGAATGTTACATGTATAGAATTTTTTTTTAGGTAGTAATATTTGTACCCATGTTGGTTTGGGGAATAACCAATAAATATGCACTTAATGGCTTTTAGGCCAAGTTTGTTTCACTCATGCGATGAGATATAAACAAATGCAAATAACCCAAATATTTTGAGAGGAATAGTGGAGATAGCTTGTTCGTATGATAGGTTTCGTTGTGAACTTGACAAGGGTTTTTGAGTTTAAGAATTCTTGTTGGCATTTGATTAATGAGATAAGTAGTTGTTAGGACATCTTCTCCCTAATATTGATTTGAGATATTAGTAGTAATCATGATAGATCTAGCAACTTCTGAAAGTTTTTTTTTTTCTTTCAGCAATTACATTATGTTGAAGAGTATATGCGCAAGAGCTTTGGTGCACAATCCCTTGTTAAAGAAGGAATCTCCAAGAATTGAATGAAATATTCTTTCCCATTGTCAGTCCTAGTGACTTAGATTTGGGTTTTGAATTATGTTTATTTATAAAGATAAATTTTTTTAACAATATGATGGATTTTATATGTTTTTCATTAAGAAGATCCAAGAAGGTCTAGTGTGGTCTTCTATAAAGGATATAAACTACCGAGCTCTAGAGATATTGGTTATATGCGAGGTCCCCAAATGTCACTATGAATGATAGAGGAAGATTGAAAAGCTTTATAAGTATAACTATGATATATGTTTTTGATGTGTTTTGTTAGTTAACTAGCTTTACATTGAAATAACTCTGACTTTTTAATTTTGAAAGAAGATGGGATAATTTTTTGAAATACATAAATCTTGGATTACCAAGTTGGAGGTGCCATAATATGATTTGGATCTCTTTAGGATAAGATACATATCAACCATATTTTAATTGCAATGCATGATTTTTTTTTTTTTTTCGCATTCAAGAAGTAGAGTCTAGCATTCTTCTTAGCATCACCAATCTTACTCCTCGAGATTGAATCTTCAAATTCACAATGGGCAAAGAAAAAATTAGTAACACAATTCATATTCTTGGTAATTTTGTTGATATATAGGATATTACAGGAATATTTTGGGACTAATAACACTGAGTTTAGGAATATGGAATATGAGATTTTTATTCTTCCAATGCTTGTAACAAGAGTTAATGATTCGTTAGCAATACTTACGGAGTACTCCTTAGCACATGGGTATATTTGTGAGTTAATGAGATATCCCTGGTCATGATATATGAAGCTCCTGAGTTCATAATTAATGATTTTATCTTATGAATCTTTAATATAAAGGTATTTAGGACCTTACCTTTTTGAGAAGTTGATTTGATGTTGAAGTCATATGTTGTTGGAGTTGAGCCAGTTTGGAATCGAAGGAACATCTTTTTCAGCATTTCTATTTGCTCTTAATTGAATGATGATAGTGTGGAGATAGATGGCTTTAATTAGAGGTTCGCTGTTCATTGTTGAGGGTCCATGACTTTGTTTTCCTAATTTTCAATCAACATGTTTCCCATGTAATTTCTAGCAAGTTTCCTTTATTTGTCCAGATTTTTAGCATTAGTCACACCAGAGCATTTTCTTTTTTGAGAAATTTTCATTGCATGTATACATACCTTGCGATATAAGTGCATAATTTTTTGAAGTTGTTGGAGTGGCTTGGTCTACCATCATGATTTTTTTAAAAGTTTTTAATTTTTTTATAAATATTCTTCCTTTGACTTCATCAAGACTTTTTATTTAGATAAAAAGGAAATTTGGTTGTCCTTTCTTTCAACAATTTTTCGATATTTGCGTCAAATATTTTTAGTTGTTGCTAGTATTTATTGAGTGTATTATAGTATTGAGTAATAGATAGATCACCTTATTTAAAATTTTGTGGTGCATCTTTGATTTTGAGTAATTCGACGGTATTCTAATTATCTGAGTATGTCTTTTTGCTGCATCTCATATTTCTTTTCCTATTATCATAGAACATGAAATTTTGACGAACATGAAATTTTGACTAATTTTATTTCTTTGGTGTTAATGAGCAGTATCTATCCATTTAATTTTTAGATCACCATATTATGAATTTTGGATCTTTTTGAGGAAGAATGATTACACCTATAAATAGTCATTCTTACACTTTCCACTCATGAACATTATAACAAATTGGGCCCATTAGAGATAGTTTTGACCATTCATTTTGTGCCCAATGAGGGGTAGATTTGAGGAGATGCTTTCATGGCTATCATTAGGATCATAAATGCTTAGTTCTTGACTGGAGGTGGAATTGATGTCATTTTCTGTTTAATTGTAGCTAGCAAATGTCATTTTCTATTTAGTTCATGACGGGAGGTGGAAATTGATGTCATTTTCTATTTAATTGTTTAAGGGAGAATCAAATCAAATTTTGAGTTTTTGAGTGAGATGCAGATTCGTGAGGTTGAAGATATGAAAGTTCAAAAAACTTTCACTAAAAAAGGAAGAAACTGTGAAAGGAGAAGAAGGCTTGGCTATGTGATGGGAGAGATTGAGCAGTAGTAACTATTTGCCTTATAATCAGGCGATTGTGGGTTTGGGTTATGCCGATTGTTGATCCATACACTAAGAAACCCAAGAAAAGAAGTGAAATCAGCGCGCGAGCAACGACCGACGGGCGTGAAGTGTCACTAAAGTAGTCAAATGACCTTTGATCGCCAAATGGATTGTGTTGTTACGATCGGAGCATCAATTTTGCTTAAGAGAGAGCCCCTCGCAGTCAAATCAGGCGTAAATGATCAAATTGACTACCGACACCCAAATATGTATCGTGATACTGTCTAAACGAAGTCTGATTGTGAAACGGACTTCGTCATTGTATTAAGAACGATTGAATCATCTAATAACAATTATAAATTTTCCTAGAATGGTTAATAATTATTTCAGGAGTCATTATAAGTCCAAATCACAAATCGTCTTCGCAAGAACATTTATAGTGTTGTGTTTTATCTTCCCTATTTTTTCATAATTTTTGGCCGCTATTAAAATTTCTTAAGAAATCAGTACCTGTCGGTACAAGTGGGGTTTTTGGGACCGTTAGGTGTCCGTTTTACCAATCGATTTTATCAAAATTTTCTAAATAAAATGAGCCAATTTATGAATATTTTTCTGTAATTTTTGTAATTCCTAAAAGAATTTCTATGAATTTTCTATTGAAAATTAATTATAATAATATTATTATATTATTATTTTATATAAAATCAAACTATCTTAAATCAATAATATCCCAATCCTTATTCATATCATTTCCACGGCTAATAGAGAGCTTTTGAAAAAAAAATTTAAGAGAAAGAGAGGAGAGAGGAAAAAAAATGAATTTTGAACGACTTCGAGCTGTTTTTGTCCGTCCGCCCAGTTGGGAAACTTGTTCGTCTTGAGGTAAGTCATATTATGCCCATCTCAATTTTAAAAAAAATGCACAATTTTTTTGCAAATTTTTTGATTAAAATTTTGTATTTGTTAGCGAACAATGGGGATTACTTTGCACAAGTAAAACTTTTATCATATAACTTTTTATATGTTATAGAGATTACAATTATACACATTTTAAATATTTTTCGGAAATTTTACAACAGAGGTTTTGAAATTTGCAGGGTTTTATTTAATATAAAATTATATGGATGTTGAAAAATAGATGTGTAGTACAATAAAAGTCTTAAAATATCAATTTATACGATCCCAAGTAATTTGATAATTTTTTGAAAATATGCATTTTTGTCAAGTTGGATTTTCTGTTGTCTACTGTTATACAACACTGTAAAATTTTGATACATGCTCAATTTTTCTTGAATTGTTATAATGTGATGATATATGTGCATATGCATGTGATTAAATTATATTTGTTGGGAGCCATAAGAGATCAAAATCTTATGAGATTCTGTCTGTGTCAGGGAATTGGTGGGAGCTATAAGGGGCCAGAATCATTTGAGTTTCTGTATGAGATAGGGATACATGATATATTCTGGTGATATAAGCACAAACAAGAAGGGAGTCATAAGGGGTCAGAATCCTTTGAAGTTCTGTCTAGGTCGAAGAAATATGATCTGAACAACTTTGTGATATGAATTTCAATTTATTTACTTGTTCAACATTGTTATGTAAATCAGAGAATAACTGTTATGCATTTATTACATCTCTCAGTATAATAATTTATTTTTTGGAATTGCATTTAACAATTTTTAAATATTCAGCAAAATATTTGATAAAATAATATTTGAAAATTTAGATTGGTTTGTGTTGCTTGCTGAGCTGTTAAAGCTCATTGTGATTTTTCTTTTGATTTTTTAGGATCTGGGAAGGGGAAAGATGTTATGGATTAGCAGTTCAGGATTAGATATGAGATCATAGATATTTTACTATTTTGATTTTTTGTACAGTCATGACTAGTTAAATTTTTAGTTCTGTAGCTCTTACATGTAGCCATGTACTGTAGTATAGATATTTATTTTGATGAAATGAAAGAAACCTTGTGGATGAGTTTATTTTTAGTATTTGGATGTTTTAGTAGCTCTATTTCAATGAATATTGAAAGAAAATTTGAAATAATTCCAAAATTAGATCTTGAATTTGCCTGTCATAGCTCAACACGATAGGACTTGTCCTGATCGGGTTGGGTTGTGACAATTTATATATTAAAGTGAATACCCCATGTTATGATGTATATACAACAGGCTCAAAAACTAGGAGCTCGACTTGATCCTTTGTCTGCAAGCAGACAGAGTTGATAAGGTTCAACCAATAAAGTAAAGGGATTTTTACATGCATACCACTATATTTCTAGTCATTTACATATCTAACACCTCAAAGATTAATATTACTCTTATACCACCAAAAACTCATACTTTACATCACTTATACCACTCCATTTATACGTGACATCACGACGTATATCTTCCCGCCAAACAGTGATCTTCGCGCGGGAATACACTCCATACATCTCGTCGCTGCTCACTGCTCGCGATCACAACGCTACTGCTCGCGATCGCTGTTCGCGATCAGATAGATCCCAGCATCTATGGTTCACAAAACGAACTCTGGCCGGGAAATACGTACATACATCTCATCTCGTCGCTGCTCTCTCCACGATCACAGCGCCTCTGCTCGCGATCACAGTGTAAAGAAATTAACAAAAAAAAACATAAAATTGAAATCTTAGTTACTGCTCTGGCTTTTTCCCACCAAACTTCGCCTGAGAAGACTATTGGCTTCCCACCAAACTGAAATCTGCTCTTCCCACCAAACTTCACTGCTCTAGCTTTTTTCTTACAATTCCGAAATACATAAAAATTTGAAATCTGAAAGGAAAAAGGGGATCTAAAGTGAAATCTAAAAATGAGAAGTTCATAAACCTATCCTGCTCCGCCTGAGACGACGAATGAGATGAAGAAATACCTTACCTTAGTTTTCGTTCCGGTGGTAAGAGACGAAGGAGCACGGGAATTTATCTGCTCATTGATCCTCAAGCGTCGCGGGAAGAGCCAAAGGTTTTTAGGGATTTTAACTGCAAAAGCGGGCAGCGTGAACATAGAAACCGAGCGGAGTCGAAATGGAGTGAGACGGAGTGGTATTTCTGAGGTTAAATTTGAGTTCGAGTGGTATATAAGAAATATTTAAGTTTTGAGTGTTAAATATGTAATATATATGTTATAAAGTGGTATGCATGTAAAAATCCCTAAAGTAAAATTACTTATGATCCCCGATGATGACTGTTTTGAAACCTAATCTCAACCAGAGGGGATTATACCTTTTAAATGCCCCCAAAATTTAAAATCAATCATTAAGGGGCTCCAATTTTAATGAAAGTTCAAAACTCAATAATAACAAAAAAAGAGATTTAAAATGAAATAAATCACCGAAATACTTAAGGCAAAAATCCATCTGCCCTCCGCAATAGTTTATCGGCGTGGATAAATTTAAAAATCACTTCAGCTCACAAAAAAAAGTCCAGTCGAGGATATCACTAAGATTCATTCTCAAACCATCTCTTGCCAGTAAGAACGTGACACGTGTCCTCTAACCAATGGTCTCGCCACCAAATGACACTAGAGGTAAACAGTTATGACCTGAGCCCTCTAACTGGATGATTTTTCTGTCAAATGACACTACTAAATTATAGTCACAATTAGAGTCAGTATGTTCTACAATGGCTCTAAATCATTGAGCAATGAATTAATATGGTATAATTAATAAGGCACAAAGTCTTTTGTTAGCAAAGGTAGACTCAAATTTATTCCTTTAGTCAAACTTTCACTCCAAGTCTACAAGGTACCTTTGGACAAAGCAACTAATGGCTGCCGAGAAGGACCCTTCAGTTAGATTGGGTCGACTATCTCCTCTGACTAAGTAGATTAGGGATCATGATAACCCGGGATGACGGAACCATGATCGGGTTCATCATCATTCCCCCCACCATCCGCTTTAAGTGCATGGTGATAAAGTTTCACTTTTCAATATCAAATTCTGATGCAACTATATGCTGGGTACTAAGTGCCTATGCCAACGATTAGCCTTAATCGAAAGTTCCTTCTCATTATAGAGGCTTGTGCCTATAGGAAACCTAAACTCAGATTATAAAGTACTCATGAAATGAGGGCGATATCTTTGGGTAATGTTTTATCTAAAACTCAATCTGCCTTCTGAAAATTTACCCCGGAACCTAAACTTGTTAAAACTCCCCCTGACACAAAAAAGAAAGGATCACAAAGAGACCGGGGCAAGGATTTTTCAAGCCCACACTAGTGTGCCATATTCTATCGGGAATTTGAAGTAATGTAGCAGATACTTGGAGTTTGAAGCAATGTAGTGGGTGAGATGCAGAAGATTGGTCGACTTCAACGTGCGAAGGTCGACATCATTCCAAGTCTACTAGGTAACCAACAAACAGGCAGAGGGAGTTGCAAGTTCACGAACTTTAAGGGAGTCTCCAATTTGATTATTTCTCATGGAGCCAATGGCCAACGATAAGAACGAGCTCCTATACCATGTTAAAATCAAAGATAAATAAAGGAGAAGAAATATACATATTTATAGGAGCTACAATATCAAATACTAGTCCTAAAATCAAGGAAATACTTAAAATTAAAGCACAATAGTAATAATCAGAACAAACGGATTGCTGATGTGGACAATCATGATATAATCAGAGTGCATAGATTGCTTGATGAGAGGCTGGCGTGGATCCCATATATTATGGAATTTTCATACGTACTCATAGCACCCATCATAATATTGGGGGACTTCATAAGAGATGAATCTAAAGCTAATTGAACCTCTTAATTTTATTTTTCAAAGACGGGTTTTTCTCCAACATGGCACGCATTTACCTTCTCAGGAAATTAAATTTAGAACATCTGGGAGCTCCTTTTAAGCATGCCATTTGTGGTTTCTACAGACCAAAATAGGTTGCAGCCTGAAACTATTTGCATGTAACTCTAACCAAGTGATTAAGTGGGACTTCTCTTCTCTAATCTGATTTAACACATCTAGTCATTAAGGTTTATGTTCTCATATCAAAATTTTATGATCAAAGGCCTGAGGCTATGCTTGAAGTTCATCAAAGGAGTGATATTTTGAAGATAATCCCTTTAGACTTTTTTTTTTCTGGACCGTCATAAAACTTATCTGCATTGAAAATTGCATGGATTAGAAAAATCATAGATTAAAACACATAAATCAATAGCCTTAAAATTGTTTTAAAAACCTGAGGTTATAGTAAAGTATGCCCGAACAAGTTAAAATTCAGTTTGCAGTCATCTTTGTAGGGATGCTCATGAGTCGTACTCGAATATGAAAGTAGGTAGGGGCTATAATGAGGTTATTTATAGCTTGAAATAAGATCAAACATATTTGCTGGAATGATATAAGATAGATTGAGTATTAGTTTATTATGAGATTTAAGCAAGGGTTTTGATATTGGACTTGAAAACAAAAATCCAACTCAAATTTGACATGAAAAATTGATTTAACCCATGTAAGATTTGGGTCGAGTTGAAACCAACTAAGTTGATCTAAAAATATTGGATTATATTTGGTTTAACTTGAAAATAATGATTTAATTATTTGATTCTTTCTTTTTTAAAGAAAAAAACTCATATAAAATCATTTTTTTTTTTGCTTTTTTGGTTTTCATGGCCAAATCAAGTTGCCATTTTCATTTTGGTTTTGGTTGATACTAACACATCATAATTTAAATATTTTCCGTGCCATGTCCTGTCAAACTTGGGTTTGGTCGAGTCTATTTTGGTTTGAATTTTTTTATCCGTTTAATAAAATGGTCTAACTTGGTTTGACTATATTCTTGCCTTATCATTTTTGGATTGGATGCAAATGCAAACTGTGAACACGAATTGGC
>NW_021573316.1:338258-361609 GCF_001605985.2 Dendrobium catenatum
ATACCATGTTAAAATCAAAGATAAATAAAGGAGAAGAAATATACATATTTATAGGAGCTACAATATCAAATACTAGTCCTAAAATCAAGGAAACAATTAAAATTAAAGCAAAATAGTAATAATCAGAACACACGGATTGCTGATGTGGACAATCATGATATAATCAGAGTGCATAGATTGCTTGATGAGAGGCCGGCGTGGATCCCATATATTAGGAATTTTCACACGTACTCATAGCACCCATCATAATGTTGGGGGACTTCATAAGAGATGAATCTAAAGCTAATTGAACCTCTTAATTTTCTTTTTCAAAGACGGGTTTTTCTCCAACATGGCACGCATTTACCTTCTCAGGAAATTAAATTTAGAACATCTGGGAGCTCCTTTTAAGCATGCCATTTGTGGTTTCTACAGACCAAAATAGGTTGCAGCCTGAAACTATTTGCATGTAACTCTAACCAAGTGATTAAGTGGGACTTCTCTTCTCTAATCTGATTTAACACATCTAGTCATTAAGGTTTATGTTCTCATATCAAAATTTTATGATCGAAGGCCTGAGGCTATATGCTTGAAGTTCATCAAAGGAGTGATATTTTGAAGATAATCCCATTAAACTTTTTTTTTTCTGGACCGTCATAAAACTTATCTGCATTGAAAATTGCATGGATTAGAAATCATAGATTAAAACACATAAATCAATAGCCTTAAAATTGTTTTAAAAACCTGAGGTTAGAGTAAAGTATGAACGAACAAGTTAAAATTCAGTTTGCAGTCATCTTTGTAGGGATGCTCATGAGTCATACTCGAATATGAAAGTAGGTAGGGGCTATAATGAGGTTATTTATAGCTTGAAATAAGATCAAACATATTTGTTGGAATGATATAAGATAGATTGAGTATTAGTTTATTATGAGATTTAAGCAAGGGTGTTGATATTGGACTTGAAAACAAAAATCCAACTCAAATTTGACATGAAAAATTGATTTAACCCATGTAAAATTTGGGTCGAGTTGAAACCAACTAAGTTGATCTAAAAATATTGGATTATATTTGGTTTAACTTGAAAATAATGATTTAATTATTTGATTCTTTCTTTTTTAAAGAAAAAAACTCATATAAAATCATTTTTTTTTTTGCTTTTTTGGTTTTCATGGCCAAATCAAGTTGCCATTTTCATTTTGGTTTTGGTTGATACTAACACATCATAATTTAAATATTTTCCGTGCCATGTCCTGTCAAACTTGGGTTTGGTCGAGTCTATTTTGGTTTGAATTTTTTTATCCGTTTAATAAAATGGTCTAACTTGGTTTGACTATATTCTTGCCTTATCATTTTTGGATTGGATGCAAATGCAAACTGTGAACACGAATTGGCATCTTTAGTTTGGAGTCTAGATTATATTGTACCTAGTATCTACATGTGTACTCTATTTTTTTACTATGAATCTTTATTTTTTCCCCCTTGTGTATTATTGGTCTTTTATTTTGTCATCTTGAGTTTGGTCTTTTATTTTGTTGGTTTATTGTAATGTTAGTCATGTGGTATTATGTATTAAGTCTTGTAAGCTATGCATATGTTGTGATGATGGAGCCCAATCCGTTGATCTAGCTTTTGGCTACAAATTTATTACAGTTTGGCTTCAACCTCATCTTTTTGACCTCCACGGCATCCTCCACTTCATGAATGCCTCTCTTTCCTTTTCTCTTTCTCCAAAATAAATGTGGGTAGATTTTTGAATTCTATGCATAATTAAGCCTTTGGCATTATAACTACCTATATTCACTTAAAAACCTACAATGGTTCCTTAAAATCCCACAAAACTTGAATGAACAGCCCTTTCATATGCCTTGGATGTTTTCTTCCACATAGCTCTTGGGTTCCTCTTGTCACGGCTTTATATAGCTCTCCTTGCTTCTTAATTTGTACTATGACAGGATAAATGAAAGTTGGTTTGTTTCAAATCTTCTCTCTGTTGCGTTCGATCCAAAAGGGCTTGTTGAGTGCAAGTATGCAAGGTTTTGGTACAGGACTTCAATGATGTGAAGAAGACCAATATGATGGACTGTTTGTAAAGGTCAATCTTCAAGTAATCTCAATTTGTTTCTTTATGGCTAGTCTTAGGTTAGTCACCCTTGGCTGCTTTTCTGGCCTTGCCTTTGAGTTTTCTCACTTTATTTTGCATTTGCATCTCTAAATATGTTCTATAATTTTCATTGTATAAATACTATTTCATTAGTGGGCTACATCTTTCTATTGATTTTGGTAGAATTGGAGTTCAAATGATTAAAAGCTTATATTTATGCTGTGGGAATCATTTTCTTTCATTTCCTCAGATTTTTGAATGATAACAGCTTATTACTTTTCTATGAATGATTACAGCTTATTAATTTTCAATTATTCCAATTAATTTACTAAAGGAGATGGATCATTGCTGCCTTGTAAGTAGATTAAATTTTATATTGTAAATAGCATTTTAACGAAAATGCTAATTGATAATTTGTTTTCTAGAATTCCAAAAAAAAAAAAATTTGTTTTCTAGCAATGTAAGATCAATATGTTGACATAATTTGCTTGCAGTTGGGATACTTATTCTGTGTTTTTTTTTTTTTTTTTGTAATGCAAATTTGATTCTTATTAAAGTATTGTGAAACATTTCTTCCTTGTGATATGTGATATGTTCATTTTATTTTTGGTCCAATGTACTCATTTTTTTTCTTGAAAGTAATACTTTTGCTCCATGAGATTTTTTATCCTTCTAACTTTTATTTTACTTAGAGATTGTTTAGAAAACAAAAATTTCATATATATATGTACACATACACACACACAAGATGTCTTGATAAAAAGGTTTTCCCAGGTTTAGGGAGCATATCTCTAGCAATTTTTATTATGTTTCTTTTGATTGGTTTCATTTATATTTAAACCATTTGTATTATTGATTCTTTTGGGTTCTATTTTGGCAGATATGGCTTCTTTTTAAGGGAGATTCCCATTCTCTACCTCTTTATGACACAGGCACATGAATAATTAACTTCTTTCTTCAGCACACATGAAGAAATACCTGTACTACTCCCTTGCTTGACACAATCTTGGTGTCTCAGCTTAGCCTCTCATGATTAGGTTCAGATTAGTGTTTGTTTTCTTGACTCCCATAGAGTCACTTGCAGATTCAATGGAAGCTCACCTATAGGAGGTCTACCATACAATTAGAGGGAGAAAGTCCTCTCTTAATATTAGCTCTTATTATTTGTCTTCTGTGTAGCAGGAGGTCGTGTCCTACTGATTGAGAGATAAAGTCCTCTCCTCTTGAGATGGGTTCTCACTAATGTGACTTATCTAGAGGCACTTACATCTTCCATGGAAACTCATCTTGTTGGGGGTTCTACCCTCTCAACAAAGTAAGAAAGTTCTCTCATCCCGATATGAGCTCTCATCATGTTAGCCTTTCTTGGAACTCATTAGGGGTGTCAATATTTGACCCGACCCGAAACCCCACCCAGACCCGACCCAAAAAATTCCATATTTGAGTTAACCCGTTTTCCAGATAGGTCGGGTTCGAGTTTTGTTTTCCGAACTGTTTATAAAATATGGTCGAGTTCGAGTTGACCCGAAACTTGAAATCAACCCGGGTTGACTTGAAAATCTAGCCCGCACCACTCGCCTGATCGCCTTGCGCCCGCACTCCGAACTCCACAGTCCGCACCCAATCCCAGACCCACGCCGCACTAGCCACGCCTCGCGTCCAGACTCCCCACAACGCCATCCCTTGTTCGCCACTCACCTCGTGTCCTGCAATCCGCACCCAGATGGTCAGACCCACACAGCGCTCGGGCGCTTTCCTCGCGTCTGGACTCTACAGTCAGCACCCAAATGGCCAGAGTCGCAAGACCCGCACCATGCTCAGTCGCTCGCTTCGTATCCGGATTTTGCAGTCTGCGATTTCGTGCTCACCTTGCCCTTGCACAGTGCGATCTCACACCTAGACCCTGCCCGCACTGCTCCTTAGTCCACACTAAGCTCCGCAGTGAGCCTACCGCATTCATGTCCGGGTTCACGGGTTGTTAGGTCAACCTGGTAACCCAACAGGTGGGGTTCGGTTTTGAATTTCTGACCCTTTTATAAAACTGTGTCAGGTTCGGGTCAACCTGTTTAGACTCGGGTCGATTCTGAGTTCGACTGGAACCCGGTCCGAAAACTCATTTTGACTCCCCTAGAACTCACTTGGTAGGAGGTCCTACCCTGTTGGTTTAGGAAGAAAGCCCTCTCCTCTCAAGATGAACTTGCATTATTTTAACATGTTATGAAACTCACCCAATAGAACGTCATATCTTATTGGTAGAGGGAGAAAGTCCTCTCCTCCCGAGATGGGCTATTATCATTTTAGCCGACCATGGAGTTCACCCGATATGAGGTCTTACCCTATTAGTTAAGGGAGAAAGTCCTCTCCTTCATAGATGAATTCTCACATTTCATTTTCTTGACTTCCAAATAGTCATTCTAAAGTTCACTCCATAGGAGGTTCTAGCCTATTAGTTGAGGGAGAAAGGGAGAAAGTCTTCTCCTCCGAGTTGAATTTCATCTTTTATTTATTTTATACTCCAAAGAGTCATTTCACAGTTTAGCTACCAGGATGTCATACCCTACCAACTGAAGTAGGGGGTCCTATCCTCCATGGTTGAATTCTTATTTTTCATTTCTTAATTACCAAGGAATTATTTTTTGAGTCCACATAAAATAAGGTCCTACCTTATCGGTTGCCAAATGTAATTCATTTGTATTGACGAGGGAGCCACTCATGAAGTGGAGAAATTATTTTGTGCGAACACTGAACGGTTCGGAGATCAATCAAAATGCACCACATCACCCACTATACAGCGGTACTGAGCACTGATACCGAGCAAAAAAATGACGTGGAGCCGTTCGGTTGTTCTCCGGATGCCGTCCAACGTCTCCACAGAATAACTTTTCCAATTAAGTGAGACCAAAAAGATTGCAGGGCTGATATGATATGCAGTTGCTATCAATTCATGTCTCATCCATATAAGATCAAAATTGCAAAAATCAATCTATGAAGTCCTTATTTTGGTTAACATCCAACCTCTTCTCATCGTTGGCAAATGAAGGCTTGAAGCTATGAAGTTAGTAACAGTAGCTTTGGTCTTTCTAATTATTGTCACTCTTTGTGGTAAGGCTGATGAGAAACACCAGCAGCTCCCCCACTCAATGCAGGAGACAAGCCTGCTGCAGGATTAAGCAGCCCAACCCTAACTGTTGCTGAACCTGGGGCTTGCCCGGCTGCGGCAGGGGGACCAAAGCAAGCGAGCCGGCATTTGGTCACGCGGCCACCGATTATCTTCAGGGGATCGTTGAGGGCCCGCTTCGCCGCAGCCCGGGTGCGGAAGAGAACGAAACCATAGCCTTTACATCGCCCGGTGCGTTGGTTCATGATGACCCTGCAATCCTCGATCGATCTGACCGAAGGGAGAGGAGGCGGCGGCTAAGGTCTCGGAAGTGGCGTCCCAGTCAAGATCATGAACGAAGATTTCGCGGTGCTCGTGGTCGGTCTCGGCCTCATTCACTATACGGGAGAGGAGAGAGTGATTCTTGCGACGGCCTCCTTAAAGATTTCCGTCAATTGCTCCTTGCCGAAAGGCTCGAGTAGCTTACGGATGGATTCTTTGCTCGATAAATCCTCTTCTTCTTCGTCCTCGACTTCATTATTTTCCTCCTCATCCTCTTCTGATTCATCTTCGTCTTGACTTATTTCCTCCTCCTCGTCGGAGGGTTCGCTAGGGGGCTGCTGCTCCAACTTCACCTCGATAACATGGGGCGCGAGCTTTGTCTTCCTCGCCATTTTGCTAAAGGTTTTGTTTTAAAAGATGCTTATGTTTTCATTTTTTTAATTATTTTTTATTTTATTTTTTTTATTTTTTATTTCATATATATTTTTTAATTTCATATGAGATGTTAGAAGTCCTCAATTAGGGTTGTTCTCAAGTAATGATATAATTATTGATTAGATTAATGTAAGTTTTATTTTTAATAATTTTATTAATTTGAACATAAATTAATATATTTTTTAAAATATAACAATCCCATTTATGATGGTATCTTTGAACATTCTAAATGTTTAAGATTATATGTTCTTAGTTTATTCTCTTTGAACTTATTCCGTTATCTTTTTTCGAGTTGACTCTACCCCTTTTGATATTCCGAAAGGTTAGTAATTTTCACCATCAATAAAATATTTAAATACTTTGCATGGTTTTAATTAAGAGTTTTCTTAAGTCTTATCATTTTAGAATGTAATTAACGATAATGTTTGCTTGTGTTGGGAATTTGAACCTTAAAGATAGCACATTCTTTCTTTTATAGTGTTCTTTCCCTTCAAAATGGGAACCACATGTGTATAAGAAGTAATCAATACTCTTTTTTTTTTTCTCTTCTTAGAGGAATGATGAATGTAACTAGCAAAAGACTTTTGAAATGATTTGAGCAGAACTTATGGAGTTGAAAATCATAATATGAACTATTTCTTTGCAAAATAAAATAAGTTTTTATTCTCTCTCCTCTACAATAGCTTGAGCCATTTCATCAATACTTTTTACTAAAGCTACATCCAAAATCAAAATAAAAGGATTCTTATAACTTGGTTGATAAGTATATTGCTCGAGAGCTTGCAACTTCTAATTAAGGTTCTCTTGCTTTGGAATCACTATGGAATTTGTTTAATTAGGAGAATCAAATGAGTTGGGAGTGTACGAACGAGCACTTGTTATTCCTTCAGCGATATACATTGCTTCCATTGTAAGTACAAAAATTTATAATTCAATATATTTTTATGTAAAATAGCTGCTTTAGAAAACAATAAGAAAACTATTTCAAATGAAGTCTAAATCTTGATCTAAGTCATGGCTTATGGCACATCAATTTTATACTATTTAATACAAATTTAATAAAATTTTCAAAGTTTCTCTAATTGTCCATCTCTCTCTCTTTTTTTTTCTTTTTGGACTTAATAATAATTTTCAATATGATTATAGTGTCATCTACTCAGATTGATAACCAATATATGAAACTTTTTTTTGTCTCATATAAATAAATTGATATATATATATATATATATAGATTTTATTTTCATATAAATAAAAAATAATTATCAAATGCATTTTAGTTTTTTTAATGAAAATAAATTTAAAGAAAAATAATAAAATGAAGTGCCACACTTATTAAAGTAGTGAATAATATAATATTAATAATGAGTATTTTTTTTTTATAATGACTCATTATAACGCCGGCCATTGATAAACGCTAGACCAAGCGCGACCAGAAGCTTTCAACGTGGGACCCGCTTGTCTACCACGTCCTTGACTTTAGGTGGTCCCCGCCTCTAGCCTCGCAATCATGCGCCTTTTAACTGTAAAATCTCGAAAAGCTGGCATCAGCCGTGGCGGTGGTCCAGCCCCACTACCGTCTTCCATTCTTCCGTGTTTGGCCTCCACAGCCAATCCCCTCAAACTCCAGTCATAACCCCCTAGCCGAGCAGCTCGTGAGGGTCACGTGACAACTCCACCTAATCCGTTCCAGCCCGAAGGCCCCGAACCCATCACCAGGCTCGTGAGACGCATTTCCAGCCTCGCCAATTTCATCAGCCGTTCAGTACAAACAGCAAATCACTAACGCAACTGCAATCATAATTCGACACGTGTAAAATCAATCCGTTGAAAGTTCATGGAAATGAAATGCGCGAGCGAGTATTAAAGCCAGATTTACGTCAAATACTCTCTTGATCTCTTCCTCCTATGAACCTTCTGCCACACGGAAAAACCTAGAAATACCTGCGTGCCCTTGGATGTTCTTTGAAAGTTGTGTTTTGAATGATCTTTATTGGTGATCTGAATCATGAAGCTGATCCAAGGGCTGGATACTCGGTATGACTAATTTATAATACAATAGTGATGCATAAGAAAGATTGTATCCATGCCGCACCGGATTGGCAACTCGTATTTTGTCCCACGTGCGAATCTAACTCCACTGTTTAGTATTTGCGCAAATTACTCGCCATATTAAGGGAGAAAGAAAGTAGAGAGAGAGAGAGAGAGAGGGGGGATTATTAACAGGGACGACCCAGGTTGCAGAATATGAGCTCTATTTCGGGCTAGAGAGAGAGAGAGAGAAAGAGAGAGGGGGGGAGGCGGGGGGACCAAGATTGCGAAGGCGATAAAGCTCCTGCCGCATCTGTCGCGCTTCTCCTCGAGATAGGAGAGTGAGTTCATCTCGTGCTCCTTAGAACGAGTTGGGTCAGTGCAGGCCTCATATTCCGATGCCTAATTCTTGCATTTGTGGTTGTTAGCTAATGGATCTTTTCGGCACGAGTTTAGCAGGGCGTTACTGTAGAACATGGATTCGATTTTCAATTGGAAGAGATATTGTTTTTTATTTTATTCTCTTTCGATTCTCTGTATCTCCCGTTGTAGAAATTGAGGTGAAAAAAGGAAATAAATAGATCGGTGAAGAAGCGGCACTTGCCTTGTGAATGCCGGCAAATTTCTTATATTCTAGGGTTCTAGCATTGAATCCTTTGAGGGTTATGATTTTTTGGTTGCCCTACTGTTTGATTTGATTAGTGGACTTCTCATCTTTGTCGTGTTCTGTTTCTATAGGGGGAATCATTGTTGTTTGCGGTGAAGAGCTGCGGCGGTGGTTGAATGGACCAGGTGAGCATTAGGGGCATGGATGGTGTCTGTTTGTGTTTGCCCTTATTTTGGCATAATTTTGTATGATCTAGAATTAAATGTGATGGGGGTGGGGTGTTTTTTTACTATTACAGTATGAGAAGGTGGAGAAGATTGGAGAAGGAACATACGGAGTGGTATATAAAGCTCGGGACAAGCTCACTAATGAGA
This sequence comes from Dendrobium catenatum, assembly GCF_001605985.2. NCBI lineage: Eukaryota > Viridiplantae > Streptophyta > Magnoliopsida > Asparagales > Orchidaceae > Dendrobium > Dendrobium catenatum. Next base: position 347,165 of record NW_021573316.1, read on the forward strand.
CGATCGCTTTGAAGAAGATAAGGTTAGAACAGGAAGATGAGGGAGTTCCCAGTACGGCTATAAGAGAGATCTCCCTTTTAAAGGAAATGCAGCATGGGAACATAGTCAGGTCTCACTTCTAGATTATGCTGGTTGCTTTATTCAATTTGTTTGAAAGCTATTCTTGGGTTGTTTCTCTTATTGCCTCTGCATTGAAGGACGTATTGCTTTGAGCGATTCTGTATATGTCGTTTTAATGCATATCCGTTCTCTTCAGCATTTTTATGGAATTTGTCCATTGGTCATTGCTTCTTCTGACTTTCTATCTATATATTATGAATATGTAGATAACCCAAAAGTATTTATGATATAATATAATTCAATGCTCAAAAAAAAAAAAAAAAAAAAAAAAAAAAAAAGCAAACCTCCTTGATAACTAAAATTGAAGTAGAAGGTGTCATGCCTCTTAGAGTGAAGCATCAACAAGCTATATTTTATTTGAAGTGAATTGCCTTTACCTTGCAACATTTCATGCGAATATTCACCATGTACTCCATTGAGTTCCATGATAATGTTAATCTCAACAAATTTTTGTGAATCTTTGTTCTATTAAACACCTAATTATTGAGAGAAGATGATATTGGGGAGAGGCTGACAAGATGAGAGAAATTAATGATGAGAGAGAGAAGATGGGAGCACATGATGAAAGGTGTACTTGGGCGCACAAAGAGTGGTGTATCTAGCTAGGGTACTCGTAGACTAGTTATACAATATGAAGGGTTGCTTCTAAAAAACTATTTGCAGACTGATTATATATTATGTAGGACTTACTCGAAAAGACTTTTGCATAGCCTTCTTTATTGTCTTCTCTAGTAATCCCAATGCTCTCCTTTGCTAACATTATGTTGAACAAAGAGGAAATTAGAGTTCCAAGCTATTAGTATGCTAATCATGATTCAGTATATTCAGAAATTGATACTTGGAATATTCCTAATATGGATGAGGATCACATCCAATGACCAATTCTATGCATTAAACACAAGTTATGACACACGTAGGTTTTTTTAGTGATTGTGAATTCTTGCTTGCATCAAAACCAAGGGTTCTTGATATGAGTACGACATTTTCCTTACTCAAGATTCATGATATGGTTATAGGACATATATATCGCTCGGATGACTATGAGGTGATCTACCGTCTAGGTTTGCAAGCTTTGGGGGATTCCACAACATATCCTCTTGTTAGAATTTTATGAGTAAAACATACCCTCTTGTTTAGGGTAGTTTGAGGTAGGGAGAAGGGAATGTCGTGGAAGGAGGCAAAGTCGGACAGCCACTGAAGTGGCTGGAGGAGCGGCGCCAAAGGGGAGAAAGTTAACTTCACGTCAGCGAGCTCTTGTTCAAGCTTCTGATCAAAGTGTCGGAACTTCCGATCCTAACAGGAAGGGAATGTCGGAAGAGGGAGCGAAGTCGACCGGGCACGACGGAGCCGAAGAAGTCGGAAGAGGGAGTCGTAGAAGGTGAGAGCGGGTGAGAGCTTTCGCGGGAGAGGAAGAAAGCTCAGGAGCGTAGCGAGAGCGTGGAAGAGGCTGAAGGTCTCATTCCTTTGGCCATTTAACGACGCGAGGCCGTCATGCGTGAGGCGACGTCGACGTGCAAACGACGTGCGAACTGGCCGCGACGTGGGGGCGACGTGCTCTGGCAGGGAGTAGGTGAGTGATTTTTCTTTTTTTTTGTTTCTCTTTTATTTTTTTCACTCGGTACAGGTCAACAATGGAATCATCCTTAGTTTTGTCATCAGCCTCGTCTTCGACATAATCAATAACCAATCTGAATATGAAGCTATTCTATAGGTCTTCGCCTAACTATTGAGATTGGAGTAAAGAAGCTTGTCCTTCACATCGACTCTTATCTCTTGACCAAATCTTAAGAGTTTACCAAGTTCATTACTCCATCCTTGGCTGATACCTAGACAAGGTCTAGATGGGGATAGCTAATTCGATCACTTTGAGGTGAAGCATGCTCGCATGATTAAAAATCAACTAGCATATCTCTAATGGAATTATGACAATCCACATGTCACTTATATTTATTAGCTTACCTTGCTAACTATTGACAAGAATAAACCATACAAGTTGGCGAGCCCCCTTTTTGGCTTACTCTTATTAAAGAAATTACTTGATAAATTGATGCCTATTGGCCGGTTGAAATTTTACTTCATCAATTAGGCTTCAGGCATCCCATTACTTCTTGCCCTACGACATACACTTTTGCAAGAGTTTATTTGGTTCCTCCTTCCATTGTTTATCTTTGGCTGAAGATTTCCCAAAAGAAGTGCACATTGGTGAGTAAGAAAATTGCTCAGATGGACAAAAGCTTCTTAAGAAGGTTCTCATGAAAGGTTTTTCTTGTCTGACTCTAAAATGAGACATGATGGATTTCGCCAGCGGGTATCTCATTTGTCATGTTTACTCGATAATACCTCATCAACCTATTCATCAACTATAATAAATCATTAGCCCCCAGCCTTTTCGCATGCTAGGGTGGAATTCATTGGTTTGCTTCTTATATGGTGCAATAGATGATGCTTTTGTTGGTTCTTGTCAACTTCTTTACTTAGTGGGTTGAAGTGAAGGAATTCATGAAGGATGGTATTTATGGGGTCAGAAAATTCTGGTTAGAAATCTTCACCCACTTTAGCCCATCTTTTATGATTATCATCAATAATGGCACTCGATTCGGTAACAAGAAATTAGGAGATTTTACTGAAGATTAATGCGTCAATCTTAAGTTCTTTGTCATTAGTAATTCATAGACTAGTGGCTAGATTGAGGCTTCCAACAAAATAATTATTAGCCTCCTTAAGAGGAAGTTAAATGCTAAGAAATGTTGCTAGTCAAAGGACATGATATTTATTCTTTGGCTTACCGAAGAAGTCCATCCTCCACCACTAGGGAGGCCACCACACTTGCTTTTGGGTTTGAGATTATCACTCTAATTAAGGTCTATATTAAGTTGTTGACCTCTGTAATGAAGCAAAAAAAAAAGTATAGCCTAAATCATCACATACCTAAGCCCATGTTGCTACTATATGCTAGATAACACGTATTTCTACGTATTTGATCGACGACTAGCCTTAATCAAAAGTTCTATCTCGTTATCGGGAGGGGTAATTAACCATAGGAGCTTGCGCCTATATGAAACAAGAACTCAGATCATAAAGTCCTAGCAAAATGATGAAATCTCTGGGTAGTGTCTTATCTATAAACCCAATCTGCCTTCCTAAAATTTACCCCGGAACTTAATCTGTTAAAACTCCCCCAAAAGAAGGGGAGGCCAGAGCACGAATTTTTGGAGCCCATAGATTTCTGACGACTCCACTAAACATTAATAAGAGACACCGTTATTTACAAATATTATTTCATGATCTCTTTACTTGTAAATTTATCATTGCGCCTATAGTGGACTTCTTATATGTTCTTCAAGCTTTACTACATTCATTAAATTGTCATATTTAATTATGCATCTTTCGGTACTCCTGAGAATGGCTACATATATTCTGCAAGCTAGTCGACCTCAGTTGTAGAGAGATCACTATGTTCACAGCCTATTACTTCTTGGCAGTTTAATGTACTTGTTTGGTCTGTGGCCATCAATCATTGTCATCTTTGCTGTCATCATAATCGGCGCTATCGTCGACGTTTACATGTCTCACCATATAGATAACTTCAACGTTCATGGCATCATCCATGGATGTCTGGTTCATTGTTGAGTAAGAAGATATCCTCTACCTATGGGCTGCGGTCAAAGTTGATTTCTTCATTCGACGCGGTTGGTAAACAACGGGATTCCCTGGGAGATTCTCCAGGGTGTTGATTGTCGGGACGGGTGTCATCATGGACCTTCTTTTGAACCCACTTCTGACCTTGTTTGTTGGCGGGGGTTGATCTCCGGAAAGCTGCATCGGATGTCAAGCCCAGGTTGATTATCTTTTCGCTCATTTATTCTCTATCTTCTATGTGAGGCTTTGACCTCTAGATTTCCTTTCCTTTTCATTGAGACCTTTCACCGGCAGATCCCCGAACCCCTGGTTCAAGTGTCACGCTTCGATGTTCACCACACGGGACTTGTCTTCTTTCTCTCCTCTCTACCACGACAGGTTGTAATCTTTCCCTTGGTGGGGTCCTTATGATCTCAAACTCTCAATCGTCAATGGTCGTTAGAGTTTCTACTTGTTTAATCCCTTGTCCTTTACAGTCTTTAGGACTCGGTATACCCGGGCCGAAAGGGTCTCAGGCTCTTTCTTCTTCGGGGTATTGGGACTTCACGACGCTACTCCCAGAAGGATTTCTTTAGTTCACTTGTGGAGCTGTTTCTTTTCTCCCACCTTAAGTCGATAAACTTATTCCGGATGACAACATTGGCTTCTGGTTCTTGGACAAGTAAATTCGATGGGTGTACAGACACCAGGTTCTGTTGAGCTTGGAGCTCAACATTCATCTTTCTCCTCTGTTTTCTCGTCAGCTCTCCTCCAAGTGAGGAAGCTTCAGCATTACGCCACTCATACATGACAGGCTTGTTGGATGAGGCAGTTGTGTTGGCAGTCATCACAGAAATTCTTCTGCCGACGAAATCCTCTTGCGAGGATTCTCAACAGCATAAGTAGCCCGTGACGCTGGCAGATATGCATGATGAGGAGAGGTTTCAACAGAGCGGGGCCTCCTATTAGGCCCTTCAGATTCCATGTCGTACACAGGGACGACGACAGCCATTGTAGTAGCTGCAGGGAATTGTAGCACACCAGTCAACGTTAATCAGGCATCAAGCACAAATGCTTATGATATAATATGGATCTACAAAACACTTCCTTCACCGTCCAGTTGGGACGTGTTGCTAATATCTAGCTAGGAGATGATGTGATCAATATTGGCGACTTTCGAGGGAGTTTTAATGGATTAAGTTATGGGGCAAATTTTAGGAATGCATATTGGGTTTATATATAAGACACTACCCAGAGATTTCGCTCTCATTTTGCGAGGACTTTATGATATGAGTTCTGGTTTCCTATAGGCGCAAGCTCCTATAATTAATTACCCCTTTCGATAACAAGAGAACTTTCAATTACGGCTAGTTGTCAATCATATACGTAGAAATACATGTTATATGGCATATAGTAGTTGCATGGGTTAGGTATGTGATGATTTAGGCTATACTTTATATATAATATATATATATATATATATTGTTTGGCCTCATTCCAGAGGTCAACATAAATCTAATCAGAATGTGATGAATGCAACCCTTACCACAAATAATGCTTTGAAATGGAGTAACTAGAATGAGCGGGACATGCAAAATATTCTCAATCTTTTTGAAGAGAAAAGCCGAGGAGCACCCTAACATATCAAATGCTTAGAAGACCCTAGTCGACTGTTTTTTTCAATGCATGCTTTGTCTAAGGAATTTCTAGCTGGTGGCTTGGTACTCGAGAAGGTTGAAGTAGTTAGTTGAATGGAATGAAGTGGAAAGTTTGTCCCACATATCATAAAGAGAGCTTGCATTAACGTTTTCTCAATGAGATAGTGCCACAACTAATCAACTCCAGTTTATCAAGGTTTGTCTCATCAATATTTCTATAATAATCTAATTGAGACTTTCAAAATGATTTGGTTTGTTCAATCACTTCTTTTCATTCTCTTGGTCTTTTCTATAATCTACCTCTTAGCATCTAGGTGAGTTAGGGTGATGCTAAATGCGTCTGTCTTCAAATGGCATCCCGCTCTTCTAGTTGTGGTCTAAGCAGGGCAAGCTGAGGATACATCAATTCCTCAAAGTCCTATGTTAGATTATTGAGATATGTCTCAGCCTCAACAACCAAGGCCTGCATGATGACTAGATATTTCACATGGATCACTCCCAATGTGACCACCAACATATTTTAGCTAAGATGCTAACTCTGTTGAGATGACAATGTCAAGATTGCCTAAAGCCTTGATAGTTAGGGACCCTCTCCTTAAAATTTCCACAAGGGTTAGATTATTCAATACTCATCCTAGATTTACATGTATATTTATCTAGCCTCAATTATTTTAGTTGGACATGCCATATCGTGTTCGAGCAATATTTGAGTTGGCTTAAGAAGGTTCCTGGTTTGAATCCTTGCAGAGCATTCACTCAATCATATATGCTTCAAATTTGAAAGAAAATAAAATTAAAGATAAAGGCGATAATAAAGATAAATATCATTGTTATGACTTCAAAATCTCTTTTACAAAAAAAATTCATGTAGGTTGATCGAAAGGACATGCTTAGCTAGCCCAAAAATTAAGAATGTAAAAACAATCTCCTTAACACAAGATAATTTAGTTTCTAGCCCTAAAATTTAGTACAATTGCTATAGAATTGTTCTTGTACAAAGCTCTTTTTGGAACAACGGGGAAGTTGATGTAGATAATTAATAAAGTCATTTTTTTGCCAGATGACATTGATGTAACCTAACAATGAGCTGCTAACCATGTGAACTTGGCAGTCAATTATCAAAGAACTCCGATTTAGTTAGATGTGATCTTGAATCTAAGGTGACTCCTCAAATCTTGATGTAACCTAAGGCGGGCTAGAGGGACTGGACATGTAGAAGAACAAGTCGGTCATAAGAAGTAGAATGCGGTGAATACTATAAGCCACCATTTCTTCCAGCATATCCCACTTAAATAAGAATGAAGCCTACCCCTACAAAAGCTTCAAACATAGAATTTTGCGAAGGCAAGAAGAATGTTGCCAGAGTTAAAGAAGAGGCAAGGAATCAACTGTTGGAGAAGAACATGAATTCACTAGGGATGATGATAGAGAGGAAGAAACCATTAGGAGAAAATAATAATGTTGAAAAAAATAGAAGTGAAGAGATTAAGAGGTAAAGGAATAGTAACAGGTAGATGTTGTAGAAAGGGGTAGAAATAGTGTGAAGACTTTGGTCTCAAGCATTGGTGCAACAAGAATATCACTCAACACTATAGGTAATTGAGTCTGCTCTCGAATCGGCTATGTGCAAAGAGAGATAGCATGTTTCTCTTTAATCCTTATAGGCAAGTTGTTCTGCACCAATATTTCCCTTCTTATGATATGAAGAAATTGACCCTTTAGGCTATGAAGACACCAAATGGGATAAATCCCCTAAAATCACTTTTCAAAGTGCCTCGTCCTTTGAAGTTGAAGGCCTATGATGGTACACACCACTGACCAAAGGAATGTTTCTTCAGAGTAGCAAAGGCAAAACCCTCGATGATCTCCTAAGCATGAACATGCAATATAGACCAAATTATATGAGTTGAGAGAGGCTACTTGCTACCTATAATTTATGGGGTAAAAAGTAGCCTACTATTTCATCCATCACATCAAAAGAGTGAATTCATCAAAAATGAAGAAAAGATGAAAGAACATAAAGAAAAATGAGTCACCTGAATGACTATCTAGAAGGCTTATCAAAGGAACCCAAAAGATGTGTTGTCATATCAACTTTTATGTCATGTGTGCAACTATTAGACGTCATATGAGGGAGGTGAATTTCCATATAAAATTAAAAAAAAAAAGTGTGAACAACTCAACGAGCTCAAGGAAAACCTTGAGAGGAACTTCCTTTATGGAAGGCTGATGAGATTTATCAAGTGGTTATAGGAAAATGATCCAAAACAACCAAACCGATTCACAATCATCCACTCTATATTGGAAACTGACTCTCTTAGGGGAAGCACATTTGTGCGCCTCACATTCCTAGCTAATTCTCCTTCATTCTTGTAACACTGACACCATTAGGTAGGATATTTTAGCTGATTGGACTTTCGAATTGCTTCCCTTTTGAGCCAGGTTAACCATCAACATTCTATGCTTGATTGAAATTCGAAGCCGCCTTGACCTACTTGGCGGACTCGTTTTTCCCTCATAAGCAAGTCGGTTGCCTTCAACATTCCCTTTCGATTGTGCTTTGGTCAACTAACTATGAGGATAATTGAATATTGGTTTTCATTTTTGATCTTTTTGTTCATAGTATGTTGTGGTTGCAAAAGCATTGCTAGGATGGGATGAGGCAACATTGATTCTTTTAATGTTCCTTACTGAGTTGATGGGACAAAACTCTATTTTAGCTATTGTTATCCCTCTTGGTTTCCCTGGTGTTTAAGTGAGAGCCTGTTATAGTGACTAGGTGTTCCTCACAACTCCACCACATCATGTTTGCCACAACATGGCTATGGTGTCTGCTTTATTGATGGAACCAATCCAATTTACTTCGTCAACCCTATGCCTTCTGGTAGGAATAAATTAATCAATAGGATGAGTTAGCTAGTTTGGTTTGGCTCAAATCATTACTTGCGACATTCACCACTATTAAAAATGAAGATAGAGAAGAAATATAAATGGAATAGAGAAAAAATAAATTGTATTTCACAGCTAAAGAGTTTTTTTTTCCTTACACATGATAGGCTTCACAATTTGATTAGCTAGACATGCTCGATTGGCTTTGAAACAAAAAAGTTACAAACAAATGCATACATCTAAAATTGTTGGCCTTTTACGTCTCTGACAACACTTCCAAATCTTTTTCCTCTTTCGTGAAAGAATTGTAGGTGATGGGTTAGAGTATCTCTGGGAAGATTAGCCAAACTCCTCAAATGATTCCTCAAGAGATTGAAGCCAATTTGACCAAGGCAAACACCATCTTTATACAAGCTTGGGTTGTCCTTATACCAAGTTATGATCTTCTCCTCTAACAACTCTAGTTAAACTACCATTTGCCTTTTCAATTTAGTATTCATGACCTTAGTTATTGCCCTTCCTTCTATTTCTAAAGCTCCTACAAGAAGTCGCCAATTTAGGTGGACCAAAACCTTCAGCTTTACTTCCACCATGTAGCAATCTATGTCAAACTTCTTGATCAACTTTGTGGATTTGGCAGCAATAGTTTTCTCTAGCCTCATCTTTTACTTCCCTCATCTTTTACTTCCCTGGTTTAGTGCTTTGCAATGTGGAGGTGAGATCCCTCTGCTGGCAAGTTATTCATGGTCCCCATCAACTAATTTTGGGCAAACCTCGACATATTAAGTCCTTGAATAGTATTCAGCTATTCCATTTGAGCATCAACGGGTTACTTCATCAAGCACCATCCTAAAATGACTATCATTGTCATTTATGAATTAGATGTAGATGAGTGTGACCCCTTCTTATATTGTTCTCCCATGAGAGGGCAAGCACGTCTTGCTCACAAAACATAACACTTATAGTTGGAGCCTCAGTCATGTGTAGAGCATCTGCCTGCTAAGAAATATCTGGCCACAAAGTTGGTTCTTCCAACTGGGAAATAACCTGACTCATTTTCACACCATCCTGCCCGGTCACCACAACCGATAATGCTTTCTGCAACACTAAATCTGTAACTCCTACTAGTCCACTTATTCAACAACCACTTGGTCGAACTCCACACTCGAGCCTATGAGTTTTACGCTTCCACAAAAACCCCTAGGAGAATTCCAATCGATCCCTTCTACTAGTAGGCTCCTGGTCACTGAAGGTGATCTTGGTGTGAGGTCTTTTTGCTCTCTTCTCATTTAATCCTCCGTTTCAACTTCATCATTGTCTTCCTCTTCCTATGCCTTATCTTTTTCTCGACGATAAGGCTTTCTAAAACCTTCATCCTCGCCCTCGTCAAATTTGACAACCTTGTGGGTGCCATGTTACCCTTGTTTTCTATGATGGTCAAGCAACCTAACTCACGGAACTCCAATCTCTAATGATGGGTGGATTAGGTTGGTCAATACCAAGACCCCTTTTTTTCCACCCTAACTATTTAACATCATTCTGACATCAACAAAAATAATTGTAATGTTGATCTTCGATACTTTGAGATTGTTGATATGGTCGTAATGGCCAACCACCTTTGTGTTAGGCCGGCCCAAGCTGATCCTGGACCGGTTCTTTGCTACAGGAGGTGGGCCCCTAAAGGGGGGCGGAACAGTGGTGGAGCCCAAGCATTGATGGGAGCATGGGTTTAGGGGAGAAAATTCAAATGTGGGGTTGTTTAGGGATTAAGTATTAAGTAATTGTATTTTTGCTTTTAAGTATTTTCCTTTTGGCTAGGGTTAGGATTATCTTGAATTTGGGCTGAAATTTGAGATCTCTTGTGTTTACTTTTGGGGCTCTAATCTTAGGCTAGGGATTTTAAGAGTCGAATCTTCCTCTTGAATTGAAGATTCATTGTATCAGGTTGTTTCTTTTCAATTATTAGTGAATTTCAAGTGTTTTTTTTGGATTTTCCTACAGTTTTCATCAAAATTTGCTCAAACGTGTTGTTTTTCTCTAATTTTTTGCAAGTTTTCCCTGTTTTGGTGACGGTTTTCTATCGAATTGGTATCAGAGCATGTCGAGGAAGGAGATTCAATGGCTGAAAGGAAAGTGAAAGTTTTGGAGGGAGAATTTGGGCAACTCAAATCGGATTTTGAAGAGAAGATTTCTGATTTTCAAAATCAGATTGCATCCGTCAATGAAAGGATGGAAGGATATTTCACCGTGGTAAGAGACATGTAGAAGCAATTGCTTGAAGCCAAACCAAATCCAATGACATCGGAAGCGAAGGAAACCATCGGCGTTCATGGGAGAGGTGGAAACCCTCATCCGTTTAAGGGAAGGGAAAATTCGAAAGTGGAAATTCTGGAGGGAGAAGATGGGATGCCTCCGCTAGAGTCGCTTTATAGGAAGAAGAGAAGCATGGGGTACAAACGAAGAGGTGCTGATTTTGCAAGGGGAAGGGAGGATTACGATCGATGGGGTGTTGATTTTTAGAGGAGGGGAATTTGAAGAAGGTTTTGGGTATGAGCGCCAAAGGGAAGAGCGTGACAATTGGGGAGCACCTCATCTTCAAGGAACATGGGGCTACGGAGGATTCAAGGGAAACGAGGGTGACCCAAGAGTAAGGTAGTTGAAGATGCCCATCTTTGAGGGAGAGAATGCACATGGGTGGATATACAAGGTAGAGCAGGACTTTGCGGTCAATGGACTTACAAAGGAGGAGAATTTGACAGCTGCTGGATTGTGCTTAGAAGGGAAAGGGCTGGCCTAGTATCAGTGGAGGGACATGAGGCGACCCATCCGGAGTTGGAGAGAGTTTAAGGACTGCTTACTAGAATGTTTTCGAACCAGTAGGGAGGGGGCTTCTATGAGCAGTTTTTCGCCCTGACGTAACAGGGGACCGTGGCAGAGTATCGTGATCGGTTTGAGTGCCTAGCTAGCAGGCTAGATCGACTTTTTGAGACCATGTTAGGGGGGAACTTCATGGAGGGGCTTAAACCAGAGATCAGAGCAGCTATTAGAGTGATGAGGCCACATGACTTGGGGGAAGCCATCGAGTTGGCACAGTTGGTCGAGGACCAAAAGCATCTGGAGAGGGGGGCTAGAGGCAGTAGCTCGGGGGAATCATACATGATGAATACCACTTTTCTAGCTCCCAAAGAAGCTGCACCGGGAGGTTTGTATGAAGTACCAAAGGAGAAGTCTGGAGGAGAGGGATTTGGGGGAAATTTCAAGAAGCTTACGGAGGAGTTGTAGGAGAAGCGGGCAAGAGCGTTGTGCTTCATATGTGACTAGAAGTACATGCCAGGGCATATGTGTAATTGTGTAAATACCAAACTCTTTAGGTTCTCGCCATCTTTGATGACGAGGAAACTGAAGAGGGATGAGAGAGCGGGCAAGTGGTGGAGGAATAGGAGAATTTGCATTTGGATGTGGCGGAAGTCTCTCTAAACTCAGTGGTGGTATTCACCCCGAATCACACCATCAAAGTGAAGGGAGAAATAGCTGATAGAGAGGTGGTGGTGTTGATCGACAATGGGGCAACCCATAATTTCATCTCCAATTAGATTGTTGATCTGTTATGAGTGAATTAGTGGATGTTGGGGGCTACGGGGTGATGATGGGTCCTAGAAAGGTGGAGATTGCTAGAGGAGTTTGTAAGGGAGTAATGTTGACTATTTAGGGGATCTAGGTGAGGGAGGACTTTCTCCCATTGGAGTTGAGAAGCACTGATGTCATCCTGAGGATGAAGTGGCTACAGACCTAGGGGGATACCAAGGTCAATTGGGGAGCACTGCGGATGGAGCTGGTGGTAGGGGGAAGGAGGATGGTGATTCAGGGCGACGCCGGGCTGTCCAAGGTTGAGTATCTCTCAATTGCTTATCCTTCCACTCATTAACCAAGCTTTTCTGTTGAGCTTGACCTTGCTTTGTAACATCATACATTTAGTAGTGAGGAAAACAAACCCCATCTTTTCACCATTGTCAAAATTGATCAAAAAGCATATCCATGGCCTTTTGGCATTTTAGCTGGTGAATAAATTGATGACAACGTGAAGAATGTAACGTGAATTTGATCTCAATTGTGCTGACACTTAGATGATAAGTGTTGAAAAAGGAGATCAACTCCCCCTTAATAGTATCTCCAACCCATATTGAAACTTATGAGTGAAGCTTCGAGGGTCTCATTTGGGATAATTTTTGTACCTTTCCCTCTTCTAGAAGATGAAACTGTAGGCTAATAAGGAATATGTGCATCGTTGCTTTCTTCTTCAACTTCTTGATTGTTAACTCAAAGGGTATGAGGATAGTCTATTTGTAGATCTCTGCAAATGAGATTGAGTCATCATCAACTGTTTTAGCATTGCTAGTTCTCTTCTCATAAAATATCAAAGAGCTTTCTTTGGAGCACAAAAGAAAGGGGATTAAGGAGCAGGGGAAAAAGCATAAAAACTTTTTGATGGGTTTGATATTAGTATAGAGCCAAATACGTAGAATAAAGCACGTTCAGATCAAATTTAAATTCTTATTGAGCCGGTGACATGAGTCTGATAGGAAATACTTGAGTTCGCAAGTAATCCTATCGATCTACTTGAGCTCGCAAGAAAACCTAACCAAAACCAGTAAAAACAGCGAAACAAATGTAGAAACGTCGTAGAAAAGTGAGCACACGATAGCAATGTCTTTATAGAAAGTAAAAGGAACAAACACCAAGCAAGATACAAGAGATCCTCAATTCGAGAGGAGGATCGTCTCTCCCAAATCTCTAGACAAGAGAGTCTAGAGCCCAAGCATCAAGAACCCTAATTTCCCAATCAATCAAAACATAAAACTCCCTAATTCCCTCATGCACTTTAATACCCAAACTTTCCTAATCCAATTTCCCTCCTAAAAGCCAAGCCTCCCCCCTTTATTCCCTTTGAAATTCAATTAGATGGGGTGGGCCCCTTCTGTTTGGCGGAACGCATGGGAGAAGGTGGACTTGTTCCACCTCCTGTAGATGTATTGAGCCGTCCAACGGGCCGGCTAGGCCGGCTCTACTTGAACCAGCATAACAGAGTCTATGTTAGAAGATTCAAATATGCACTTTATGGGTTAATTCATGCTAAATGAGAACGAGCAAACTTGAGAATGATCAAAAGAAATATTAATCTGTTGAAATCCAGCTGTCGAAATCCAGCCGTTCCCAGTGCAAAGGATCCGACGGAAACAATGATCAATCCGTGGGATACTCTCATGGATCACGCCATAATGAGGGGACGAATTTAGGAAAGATTTTATGTATTATTTATGTATTAATTCTGCAATTTATTATTTCCTCATTAGGATATCTTGTATAGATCTATAAATAGGGAAGATTGTAATGAATAATTTCAAGCTTTTCCCTCTCAAATTCCCATTTTTAACATGGTATCAGAGCCAACGGCCTTAATTGCCGTTGAAGAACAACGATCCTAGATCGTCGGATGAGAAAGAGAAAAGTAGAAGCTCGCATCCGAACTTGATCGCTGCAGACTCGGACGGAAGGAGCGACTCGATCGGAACTTCTGATTGGAACTTCCGATCGGAGAGGAAGGCCGAAGGAGCCTAGTCGAACAGCCACACAGGAGCCGAAGAAGAGTCTCCCGATCCAACAGAAAGGGAAAGACCGCTCGATCGCCCTGCGTGCGATTTCGACTGATCCACGCGCGCGACTTGGGAAGTCGACCGCTCGATCTTTCCTAGTCCCGATCGACGAAGGCGTTCCGATATGACTGGAAGAGAAGCCTTGCCTAGTCCCGATCGTCGAAGGCGTCCCGATCCGACCGGAAGAGAAGCCTCCTGCGTGCAAGCGGCTCCCTGCATGCGAAAGGAGCGATCGGCTTCTTCTCTGGAGCCCGACTCCTTACCTAGTCCTGATCTGAGCTTTTAAAGAGCTCGACTGGTTTGGTAAAAAAAAAAAAGGAAAAGTTTTTTTTTTGGGAAGCCTTCATTGCTAACCACAGACACACAGATAGTCTTGATTACTATCATAATGTCAGAAATTAATTCCTCCGACAGTATTGAACAAACTGAGGAGACGATGGTGCACCAAGGACGAGGTGACCTTCAAAGCATTCAACCTTCCTATCGTCTAAATGGGAAGAACTATCTGA
>NW_021573316.1:361719-375249 GCF_001605985.2 Dendrobium catenatum
AGAACCCTAATTTCCCAATCAATCAAAACATAAAACTCCCTAATTCCCTCATGCACTTTAATACCCAAACTTTCCTAATCCAATTTCCCTCCTAAAAGCCAAGCCTCCCCCCTTTATTCCCTTTGAAATTCAATTAGATGGGGTGGGCCCCTTCTGTTTGGCGGAACGCATGGGAGAAGGTGGACTTGTTCCACCTCCTGTAGATGTATTGAGCCGTCCAACGGGCCGGCTAGGCCGGCTCTACTTGAACCAGCATAACAGAGTCTATGTTAGAAGATTCAAATATGCACTTTATGGGTTAATTCATGCTAAATGAGAACGAGCAAACTTGAGAATGATCAAAAGAAATATTAATCAAATGTGGATAGCCATTGCATAAGTCTTATAGCATAATTCAGATTTTTGTTTTATGCGTACAAAACTGAAATTCAGGCTTTTTTTTCAAATTCAAGTTTAATAATTATGGTATTTGAGTCTTTTTGTTCATTGTCCTTTCACTTTTAAATACCCTATCTTATAAGGGTATTTTAGGTATTGGTGTTTGTATTATAAATATGTTAGAAGCTTTTTTGAAGGCATAAAAGGGGAATAAGAGTTCAGTTTTTGGTTACTAAAATTTTGAAAACTCCCTCGGTTCTTTAGAGAGAATGAGAGCTCATTGGAGATTCTCTGCATTCTCCCCTAGCTTATTAACCAATATTCTATAATTGGTTATGGCGCCATCTCATAACAAAGTTCTTGCTTTCTCATAAGCAATGGATCGCGGTTATCTTCCCCACCATCCCCTCACTACCATCTCAAGGAATTCCACCAATTGGGTATTTCTGCCTGCTGAAAATTTTTCAAGACTGACAACAACAGCCACCACCAGAAATCATATCTTGTGGTATCAGAGCCAGCGTTGTTTTACTTCACCACAATAGTCGGCTGGGGTTGGGATTTCACACAAGATGGCCTGGGAACTAGGTGCGGAAGTTCTGGTCACGTACCAAAATTCTTCATGCTGTCATTTAGATATTCTTCCCACATGTACTAAACGGTCCAAGAATCTCTTCAGGCAGCGGATAGGAATTCTTCTACCAGGTTCAGGCAGTTCCAGATTTCTTCCGGCCGCAATTTAGAGTTTCTTTCCACATGTCCAAGAATCTTTTCAGACAGCAGATTGGAGGTTCCATCAAGATCTGCACAACATTGGTAGGCTTCACGGCATGGGGAAGTTCACGACAGCTATTGGAAGGGAGTTTCGCATTAAATTCTTTTCTTTCCAAATAAGAATTTCAGCAATTTTGCAATTCCTTGTTAATCCAATCCAAAAAAGAATATCTGAAATTTAGCAAATCCTTGTTCATCCGAACAATAATTTAAGAAAATTTGCAAATCCTTGATTATCCAAACAAGAAACTCAGAAATAATGCAAATCCGTGCTCATACAAACAAGAATTTTAAAATTTTTTGCAAATTTTGTTTCATCCAAATAAGTATTTCAGAAATTTTGCCAATTCTTGTGCAACCTAATAAATGTTTTAGTGATTCTTTTGCAAATTCTTCTGAGGAATTTCTAGAAATTTGTACATGAATTCGGCAATCTATTGTTCTGTCCAATTTCTTGATCTTCCAAATATTAGAATTCTGAAATTCTGTAGTTTCCAAATCAATTTTCTGAAATTATTTTTTCCTTTTTTTTACTAAAATCAGATATTAGAAGTTCTACATCTTTCTTGATGTTCTAAAAGCCAGAAATCTGAAATTCTGTAATCTTTCTTCAAAAATTAGATTTCTGAAATTTTGCAACTTGGAATTACCGAAATTTCACTTTTCTTGTTCTTATTTAAGGTTCTGCACAGCAGATACAAAGAAATTGACAACCATGTTTGAGAGAGACTTTTTTATCACAGAACAAGCTCAATGCATTTCTCCACTTCAACCATCCATCTTAAATTCTACTAATAATATCCCCATCTATTTTACCATCACTCTGAACAATAGATCCAATATATCTAAAATATGTACTCTTATTAATGTCTTGATCGCTCAAAGTCAACCCCCCCTACATCTATTATGATTAAAATTACACTCCTTATATTCAGTTTTACATAACTCAAATGAAGTCCTTTGGACTCTAAGGTTGACATCCATAATTCAAGTTTGCTTTCAACTCCCTCTCTAGACTTATCAACAAGAAGAATATCATCAACAAAAAGCTGATAATTTCAAGTATTTCCTATTCTCCTTTACCGCAATCCACCAAGGAACTGCTGTCCAGAGCGGGAAAAACAGTGAAAACAGCGGAAAACTGTAGGAAAACTGAGAGAAATTCGTAGGAAAAACTTGTATTTTACTAGTAGATGCAAGGAAATTAGCAAAGATACAAGGATCCTCTATTCGAGAGGAGGATCGCACTCTCCCAATCTCTAGAATTCGATCTAGAGCCCAAGTCAACAAGAAGAACAAGAGAAACTTCAAAACAAAATCACATAACCCTCATCCTCCCCTTTACTCTCTACTTAATGCATACAATTCAAAATCGATACAAAAGGACCTAATTACCCTCATTTCCCCTCCTTTTGGCTCCAAGAAACAATTTGAATTTCAATGGACCCCACCTAATTTCCTCCTGCCGCTTCTGCCCCCTGTTCCGCCCGCTTCCGCCTTCGGTAAACGAGAGCCGGCCCGCTGGGTTGGGCCGGCTGGACCGGTCCTCTCTGGACCGGTCTAACAAAAGCATACACCAGGGTGCAACATCTTGCAAATGTCTAGCAAGAACATCCATGACTAAAGAAAAAATATATGGGCTTAAGGCTGATCCTCGATGTAATCCAACTGAAATAGAAAAATACATGGTCAAACCACCTTGTGTTTAAACACAAGTAACAGCTCCTGCATGTATATTCCTTAATGACTTGAATATAAGCATTATTAACCCTTTTGTTTTTTAGAACTCTCCATAGCACTTCTCTTGGAACTTTATCATATGCTTTCTCTAAATCAATAAATATCATGGGCTTATCATCAACGAGATAAATTTTCTCATAATCTTTTGCAAAATAGTTGGGCACAAGATACTTTTTTTTTTTTTTTAATTTTTTGGGCACAAGATCCTTAAGTCGAGTAAAGGGAAAAAACATATCGGAGTCCTAGATTCAATACTTCTTAGAACTATCTAAACTAAGGATTAATGCATCGAAGGTATCTTTTCTATTGATTGATCGATTTGATTTGAATCCTATCTATCTTTTTTTGTTACCTGTCTGAGTACATTGTCATCATGCACAGCTTCAATTTTTGGATTTACTTTTCATTTTAAGATTTGAATTTGCGTTGTTGTTGCCCCTCTTTGCCATCTCTCTCTTTGCTTTAAAAGTCTCAAAGTAGTAGAAAAAGATCAAGTCTTCAAGTTACAAATTTATTTGAGCGTCAACTTTGTAGACCAAGAACATATGTTGATTGTCTTCACAGTCTCACACCAACGCCCCAGATGTGATGATAACAAGCTTACAACATGAACTTCATTGCTGACGTTGATATTAGTTGAACTCAACTAACTTGAAATCATATTGAATTCATTGATGTGTTTTGTAGTTTAAGTTTCTTCTGCACCTTGAGATTGAAGAATTTTCGTAATATATTCATCATCAAAAGTTTCTAATTATCAAAGGATTCTCACATGCATTGTACAACTCCCAACACTTGTTTGCTCAAGTGATTTCAATCTTTTTTACTCGTGTTTGTTTTGTCTTCAAGAAAGGTTGATGTAACTTTTTTGGGTACATGTCATCCTCAACTTTAGTTTCCAATATCCTAAATCTTTCCCATTTATCTTTCAATACTCACCTTTTCTATCCTTATTAGCCCACTGCCTCACTTTTCTCATATGACCTCAAAGTGAAGCAATAATATAGTTATTGGGAAAATTTTGCTTGCAAGAGCAATGATTAAAACGTTGATGAGAAAAATGAATATCACGCTCCAGATAATCAAGAAACAAATGATTCACAACTCTTACCAATGGCCAAAAAACTAGTTGTCGGTCTTTTATTTAACAAGAATCTTCACCAACATAATTTATAATCAACCTTAATAACTTTCCATCTAGCTAGCTCCCTAAACCAACCACCAGGAGTGACCTCAATGCCATCAATCCTTGTTGACCACAGCATCAGCCTTTGATTACATCACAACAATCATCGCCGTCTTTCCCAAGGCCCATGAACCTCCTTGTAAGCCTCAATGGCCTCTTAAGGATTGTCGTTGGAGCAATCTCCTTACCACTAGAGAGCTAAATCCATCCATATTTGTTGGCTTCGTCAACTTTCAGACCCACCTACAACAGAACTTTTCGACCAAGAGTAAGAATGTCATCAACCACTATTCAATCACTATTCTCTACAATTGAGTGAATCTACCTTAGGAATTTCCACAAAAAAAAAAAAAACTTATTATGCTGCTTGATCTCAATTCTTTTAATTCCAGATAAAGGTTGTAGGAAGGATAACAACTTGCTGAGTATAGGTAAGATTTTCATGGCTCAATTTTAGCAAACAAATTGACTCTGATTTTTTTTTAAAAGGGAATTTTTTAGGAAATTATTCTTTACATGTCAAAAATTTGTAGTCAACCTCTTTTTCAATGAAGCTGGCAACCTTGAGGTCAGTACCTCTAACAATAGGTAGCCTTTCCTTTTTTTTAATTCATTGATGGCTTGTATCAAGGTTCAAAATAACAAAATTAAGATGAACGATATATTGCATAATCAAGGTAGGGCATAAGCCTGAAAAACTTTAAAAAAAAAAATAGGTGAAATGCTCATAAGTCATCAGCACTGTCCATCAATGAATATTGCATAATCAAGGTAGGGCATAATCAAGGTAGGGCATAAGCCTAAAAATAAATAGCAATGATATATTACATAAGAACTCATAAGTCATCAGCACTGTCCTCACTAAGGGGTTCTTTATTTGAATCATCATTATGGTGAAATGCTCTCTCCCCTTCCTCCTCTCCTATAGAGTCCAATGTTGGGCATTTACTTCAAGATTTATGTAAGTTTTAATATATATAGCATGAGGCGTAAGCCTCAAGCCTCATGCCAGTGAGGCGAGGAAGGCCTCAACCAAGTTGAGGCGCAAGCCTCATAAAAAAACTCGAGGCGTAAGCATCAAGGCGTTTTTTATTGGAATTGCGCAAAGGCGAGCCTCATATTGCGCAATTTTAAATCATGACTTTGACTGCAAATGCTTGCAGTTCAGTTACATCATCTTTAAATTATGCCTACCAATAGTCTAGATTATAATGAAAAATAGATGATTATAAATTAAGGAAGCATAAATATAAAATTTTAATTATAATGCATTTCATAAGGAAAGCATGTTTTCTAGCATGATTAGGCTACACTCTTAAATCAACCATTTCATTATTTAAATGAAATCTTTAAGATGATCATTTACCTTTAGATAATCCGGTATAAGGAGAAGCCTATCCATGTAAGCTAGTCTTGATCTCCTTATTTATGAGAAAGTCATTATCATAATGAAATTGATGATTCAAGTAATATGTAGTATGATGCAAATTATAATGCAACTGATGATCCCATTTTTCACATCTAATTTTTCAAATCTCTTTATATAGAGCTTCTTAATCCCCTAATTCCCTTGTTATTTCTTACTTTGCCTTATTGTTGAAGCTTATTACTCGAGCCTTCTAACCATCAACCATCTCAGTACATATCTTGGAGAACCCGTGGTCTTAGGAACATAGTTTATACCTCGACAAAAAGAAAATCTTTGTAAATAACTTTCTTTGCTTATTTTTCTTCGTGGTTTTTTGCACGTGGACTTTTATTCCATTCTTTAGAAACAAGCATGGCCTCTAAAGGTTGTTGCAATTCTTTGAACCATTATGAAGTTCAATAAGTAGTCGTGAATCATGAGCTGACTAGCCAAATAATTTCATTTTCTTTGAACTTATCAAACTCTACATCATGAATGGTTGTAAATAAACTTGCTTACTACAACAACAACAATAACAACATCAAGCCTTTGGGTCGGCTACATGAATTCTTTTTCACCATTGTCCTGTTAAAAGTCAAATTCTCATTTAAATCTAATAAAGAAAGATCATTTCTAATATTTTCTAACCAAGTCTTTTTAGGTCTACCTCTACCTTTCTTAACATAAGTCAAATCTCATACCTCAACTTTCCTAACCGGGTCATCGGAAGGCCTCCATTTAATGTGACCAAACCATCTAAGGCAACTCTCTCTAATCTTATCTTCCACTGGAGCCACTCCAACCTTTTCACGTAGCTGGAAATAAACTTGCTTACTAATGGTGAAAATTTTTTGGTGCATCATAGCTTATTAATGATGTCTGTCTAGGAGGTGTGCAAGGTGCTATGATCTCATATTGCTTGTCTAGGTCACTAGGCGAGCATTCAACTTGCCGTTATGAACATGGTTCTCAGTTAGGGTTGACTACGCAACAAACCTCCAACAAAATGCAGTAATCAAGAACTTACCAATTTTGAAAAGGCTTTTTTGTTTGCAAGTGGCTTAATGTGAGGTTGGTCTTTATATATCCTCTACATCTGAGGGCTATGGTTTTTTTTTTACTTTATTTAAAGTTTCCATTTTACGAAAATGTTTGCCGAAAGATAGAAGCTAACTAATTTAGAAGCATGAAATAAAATCTCACAAGCGATGAAATAAAATGATAGCATGTTTCAATTGATATTTTTTCCTCTCTCGCTGATTGAGAATTTTGAGTAGTTATATGCTGTTAAATATCTATGTTGTACTGCATCAACATCTGTGTATACAAATGTTACATTATAGTTTTAGTTAGATTTCTCCTTTCAGTTACGTCACCTGCTTATTATATAACAGGTTGCAGGATGTAGTTCACAGTGAGAAACGTATATACTTGGTGTTTGAATATCTGGACTTGGACTTGAAGAAGCACATGGATTCATGTCCGGACTTTGCTAAAGATCCACGTTTAACAAAAGTAAGATCCCTTTGCCTTTTGAAGAACACATGAATTACTTGAATAATTATTACAGTTTAGGATACTTAACTATTTTTTTTCTCTTTACACATAAAATAGCCCATTTTATTTAGGATGCTCAACTAAGATTGGATGATTGTATTAGAAGAATCTTTCATTCTTGTGCCATCAGGTGTTGGTGTAGTGATTCCCATTTCATAAATAATGACAAGCATAAAAATATCGTCTCCTTTCCTAGCCAATAGATTTTCATTTCATCATATTGTTATATATTAACCTGATCATACTGTGAATTTTTTAGAGTTCCTGAAGCCCAACTGTACCATACATTTTTTTCTTAGGTATGATTCTAATAACTCTCGGCAAAAGTTAAAAATAATTTAACATGATGTGAATTAATATTGCCTTTTCGTTAAGTCTTAAATATGAGGGATTACTTATTCTTCATTTTCTTAAGTTGAGACATGCATAAGAGGATCTTGACCTTTTTCTCAGTTGTGGATAATTTTCTTCTCTTGTATATAAATTTTGAATAATTGCATGTAGACTCACATTTGTAGTGCTTCATACACTGGAATCACCTAGCGGAGCCGTTAAATTTTCAATCTACAGGAATTGGGTTATTATCTTCATAAACAGAGGAATGGTTGAACTCTCAGATAAAGAAACAATAGAGCTTGTAGAATACGATTCTTATCTTCCTGACTATTTCTTGCTCGTCTTTTTTGGCCCTGCAGTCTTACCTCTATCAGATTCTCCGTGGCATTGCTTACTGCCATTCACATAGGGTTCTTCACCGAGATCTGAAACCGCAGAACTTATTAATAGATCGGCGGACTAATGCTTTGAAACTTGCCGACTTTGGACTAGCCCGAGCATTTGGCATTCCCGTCCGGACTTTTACACATGAGGTATTTCTTTCATCCTTCTCTTTACATTTGGAGGATACTTCCATTTTCATCCAACAGCCTTGTAACTTGCAGTTCTTACCAACTCTTATTGATCTTCTGTAAGGTGGTCACACTTTGGTATAGAGCACCAGAAATCCTCCTTGGAGCTCGACAATACTCTACCCCGGTGGATGTGTGGTCAGTTGGGTGTATTTTTGCTGAAATGGTCAATCAGCGACCATTGTTTCCTGGAGATTCAGAGATTGATGAATTGTTCAAGATATTCAGGTTTGCTCATTAATCAAAATTGATATAATTTAATTACTGAATGTAGTCTATTAAATCTACTAATTCTTTGAAGCTGTAATCTTGTAGAATTTTAGGAACACCAACTGAAGAAACTTGGCCAGGTGTTTCTTCCTTGCCTGACTTTAAATCTGCTTTCCCCAAGTGGCCATCTAAGGTATGGGTTTTAAATGTGTCTGTTTCTCCATTTAAGCAACCTTCTTACAGAATTTCTCCGCCTTCTCCACCACCTCCCATTTTCCCTTGCTGATTCTGCCCTGATTCTTCTGTCCCTCTCTACCTCCCTTTCTTCCGACCTGAGTTTTTTTTTTTTTTTTGCATGTGCGCCTATGTAAGTTCTTGTCCTCGTTATATAAATAACTCTTATGGACTTTATATATTCTTCAGGATCTAGCAACAGTGGTTCCAAACCTTGAGCCTGCAGGAGTTGATCTTCTATCTGTAAGTGACCAGGCTTTTTCTATTTTTCTTTCCATCCCGGTAATTAGAAAGCATGAGTATCACAAGCCGCTGAAGTTGCAACCATAAGTGGATTCGGGGAAATGGAATTCTTCAATACATAATTATCCAACTTTTTGATAAGTGATTTTTTTTGGGGGGTAAATTTACTCGAGAAAAGAAATCTAAGAGGCAAACAATGCCCCCTAACACATAACATAACCTTGAAGGGAGCAGCTTTGTATGCTTGCCTTTGTTTTTCACCTTCCTGAAAGAGAAGGCATTCCATTACTGAAATGAATGAGCTATGGTCCTCAGTTTACAGCTCTATCAAGAAGATTTGCCTTCTGAAAATTCACCCGAAACCTAAAATTGTTAAAACTCTCCGCCGTCGTAGACACAAATAAGAAAAGAGACTGCCGCGGAGAGGCCGGGGCAGGTCGAATTTTCGGAGCCCACAGTACATAAAATGCTAAGCTAGTCGTTTAATGCAAAATTAGATTAGTAGGTTTCATTTATTTAGAGCCAATAAAACTTCCATTTTTCTATCAGTTTTCATTTGATTTTATGGCTGTTTCAGAAAATGCTCCGATTGGAACCAAGTAAAAGAATCACAGCCCGACAGGCACTGCAACATGAATACTTCAAGGATCTTGGGGTCGTTCCATGATAGCTTTTCTTTGCTCTTTATTGTCTGCTTATTTGTTTTATCTTTGATTAAGTTTGCTTTAGGGTTTAGGCAGTAGACTTGTTATCCTGCCCGAGTCGTGTGCTTCGATTTGTTTCTGCTCGCCCTAATTCTTGGACGAGTTTCTGTAAAGATTGTGCTTTGTTTGTCTCTGTTACATAGAGCTTTTAAAACTCTTATTTCTTTCCAGAAAACAGGGCCTGCTGCCTCCTATTTGATTTGCTTGGATGTATTGAAAATTTAATATTTCCATTCGTGCTTTGAATCATTGGCTGGCTTCAGAACTGTTATCTTTTTTTGTCTCAAGAAAATTATCATCCTTTTTTCTCCCATTTTCATTGTATGCCTTTTGATTTTGAGCCTGGAAAAAAGATCTGTGCTCTACAACTCCTTAATAGTATAGATTTAGACTTCATTTGGGATGATTTTTTTACTGCTTTTTAAAGCAGCTTTTTATTATAAAAATTAAAATTTTTGTCCTAAAAAGTTGCTTTAAGAAGCAATAAAAAAGCTGTCCTAAATGAAGCCTTAATTTTATGCTATTGAGAGTGTTCTTTTCATAATTGATCCTTTAAATTTGTCAAATAATCTGATATGATGTGTAAGGTTTTGTTTCGGACAGTTTTTTATTACTTTATTTTTCAGTATTTAGTCTTTATTTTTTGCTTTTTTTTTTTAAGAAAATTATATCAGGAAGTCGGTTTTTACAACAGACTTCAAAAAAAATATTTTCTTACAGCAATTTTATTTCTCTTTTATAAAAAAATTGCACCTTTGTCAAACAAACCCTAAATGTTTAATGAAATTATTTGGTACTCAAAAGAGCACTTTTTTAAGTGCAACGCCTTTCAAAATACCGGACATGTATTAACAGCCGTTAGTATATTGAGTAGAGGCAAGCGGTAGAGTTGTTATTGCTTTGAGGACTCCATCGAAGTTTTCCAAAGAGCGCAATTATATTTCTTAAATTTGGGAACTACTTGTCCTGCAGAGCCCTGTATTGGGTACCCATACTCACACCCACCCATGTACCCACCCATACCCAATGGGCATGGGTGGGTATGGGTACGCCCATAGCCTCGTGGGTGGGTATGGGTGGATACTCAACATCAGAGAACCAATTTATAATATTAATCACCATATACATGCAATATATTATAATAATCCTTACTACACAGTGTGCAACACTGAACCGCGTCACGACCATGATAAATTTTGATATGTGGCTTGAAAGTTTGCAGTCAGAGAAAATGTCAAAAAATCTCAAGGCCATTATTTTATGACAGACTGCATTCAATAAGCTTGGAAAGTGGGTGGGTGTGGGTGGGTATGACATCCGGAAAGTCACCATAGGTGGGTGTGGGTGTGGGTGGGCAAAGCCCGCCAGCGCAGAGCATGGGTGCCCAATGGGTACCCAACCAGGACCCCATGTAGGGCTCTATAGTCCTGTTGAAAGAGTAGTAGGAAATGTCATCATCATCACTGATCAAAATTAAGTGATGAGTGAACAGATTTGTCTAAAATTTAGGCGAGCAGGACTTCCATAATAAATTTGGATGGTAAATTTTTTATGACTGGCCCTTTATGATTCATTTGGCTTTGTTTAGATTGAAAGAAAATGAAGGAAATGAAATGCAAGCCACTTAATTTTTGCGCTGATTAAAGATCTGTAGCCAGCATTGTGAACTTCTAAACTCTTTTTTATTTCACTCAAATTATCAGCTTCTAGCCAGTCCTTATGTTTCTATGAGTTAGGAAATAAGAAGGATTAGACCGATCAAATCTTTCTGAATATTTGAATGTAAGTTGATTAGCCTAATTTTAAATTCTAATATAATGTTAGTTGCTCAGGTGAAATAGTCACCCACATCAAAGCCGCCGATACACTTTATATGATTGGTATATGATAGGAAACACTTGATATTTTAGAGTAATTCCTATCAATTTCGGAAAAATAGAGAAAAAAACTTCCAAACTCAACGAAAACAAAAAAAGGAACATACCAAGATAAAATTGATCCTCTATTAGAGAGGATGATCTTTCTCTCACAAATCTCTAGACGCTGCTAGAGCCCAAAAAAATTAAAAGATCTCAAATTTCAATCAAATTCAAGTTGCCCTAATCCTAAGAAAACAAACTATTTAATGCATACAATAAAAAAAAATGCATACAATCCAAAAGAAATCTCTAAACAATCCCTACATTTAAATTTCCCTCCTGACTCCCTCAAAAATCCTTCCCAAACTGCTCTATTGGCTGAAGAGGTTTGGTCGGCGCATACAGGGAGGCGGAACTCTTCCGCCTTTGTCCGTCTGAGCCGGTCCTATGTGGACCTACTAGACCGGTCTAACAGTATCAATTCCACCATTCTTTTTCAAAACTATTTTGATATTGATGGAATCAAACTCCAATGCTCTAACTGAATTGTGCAGTTGAGATTGGGGTAACTACACCTTCACAATTAATCATCATAATTAGAGAGAATCTCCATCTGTATACCCTAAAACAGAATATATAAAACTCAAAATCCAACCAATTTCCTTAGAAGTTCATAGCTCCTTCATTTCTTCAAGGTGCAAACCATGTTGAATCCCTCAACACAGCATGAAAAAATCAAAATAATAGTAAAAAATCTACAAATTCATTTACAACAACACAAAGTGTTTGACAATGCCATTCTTCATAGGAGCTTTACCCAGCTGTTGTTATGAAAATTTGAGCACTAAGTTCAGCAATGCACTCAGTTGGAAGACTAAGAAAGGAGTTCATTATAACATCATCAATGGGATCAACAGTTGCAACTCCCACCAACCTGCATTTCCCTTCTCTGTCCAATCTCTCCCCTTTCCCACTTCTTAAGCTTCCCTTTGATTCCTCTGAAGTCAGTATAGTCTCAACCATCAAAGCAGGCGCCCTATAAATGATTCCAATTGAAAACCAGAATTTCGCCCTGAACTGCAGCTCAACCTGCACTTAGCCACTACTAGGTTGAAATAGTGATAAAAAGTTGTTCATTCTATAAGAATGGATGTATATAGTAATCATAAGGCCTTCTCCAACCGAATTCCAAACGCATGAATGGCATCGCTCGGGAGCTCCAGCTGAAAGGCAAAACTTTCGCTATTTGGTTGCGGGTGAATAGTGTGTTCTGTCTCTACCGGATTTGCGAAAAAAACACGCAAAAGAGGAGAAAGACGGTTTCTTGAAAATGGAGTTCGATTGGAGATGACTATGGCATTTTTTAGTTTCACTTCATTTTGAAGCGAAAAATGGGATTTTCATTTGGAGATGCCTTTAACTGGCTTTAAACTGCAAAAACCCTCTTAAAACTCCACTAAATTGACTGGAAACTGAATTTTTTTAACTATAAGCAACCAAATGAGCCCATCCTTACCTTTCCGCTTGCCCTATTGATACTTCCTTGAAATCTCTCAGGAGCAATGTCAATCTTCAAAAATGGCGGCAGCGGCAGGCCTAGAAACCTCGTCGTTGCGCCTGTCAACGGTGGTATGTACAGCTTTTCAAGGTCAAAAAGTGCAAATATGTCTTCCGTTGGATTAAAGCCATTAAATTTCCCGGTGGCAGAGCCGATGCCGCCATTGGCGTCGTATTCAAAGTCAGGGTAGCTGCCTATACCAAGCTTGCAGTTTTCCAGAGTTTGGAACTTGATGTTGCAGATATTGGTGGGATGTGAAGAGGTTTGAGTTTCATGGCTGCTTATGGAATGGGATCTGCAGTTCAAAGTTGGGTTGGATGAATGGTAGGGATTGGGAGATTTTGTGGAGAGTTTGTGTAAGATTGGAAGATTGTATGAGTTAGCTCTGCAAGACATCTGGTTTGGAGTTTGAAGAAATTTGGAAGAGAGTGCGAGGATGGTAATTGGAAGGAGAAGGAAAATCTGTGGCTGAGATTATTTATCGCCCCTCGCCTTATCCTGTGAATTTGCTTTCAGCTGTTTGGTTGGCTAATAAAAGATATAGGGAAATTTACATACATACCACTTTATAACATTCTATTTATATATCTAACATCCAAAATTTTAATATTACATGCATACCACCCTATATTATTTTAATATCAAATATACCACTTATATTTCTTTCCTACCACTCATATATTTCATTTCTACCACTCATATTTGATATGAAAATGAACTATGGGTGGTATATATGTAATATTAAAGTTTTAGATGTTAAATATGTAAATA
>NW_021573316.1:375959-492381 GCF_001605985.2 Dendrobium catenatum
CAATAAATGTTTAAATATCTGAAATGAAATCAATCACATAAAAACTTAAAACTAAAAAAAAAAAAAAAATCATCCACCTCTCGCAACCGTTTGTCGAGGGTGATAAATTTGAAATTAATCTCAGCTCACAAAGAGCGAATGCATGTCGGGTGTATCACTTTGATTCATCCTCAAACAGTCTCTTGCCAACAGGGACGTGGCACGTGCCCTCTGATCGAGTGATTTTGCCGCAAAATGACACCATTATATTACGATCACGGCCAAAGCTCGTATGTTCCCTAAAGGCGTAAAACCCTTGAGCGATGGATCATATGATATATTTGATAGGCATAAAATCCTCTATCAGCTAAAGTGGATTCATATATATCCCCTTAAACAAACATCAACCCAGGTCTACAAGGTATTCTTGGATAAAACAACCCATGGCTGCCGACAAGATGTCTTCTATCAGGTTGGGCGACTACCTCCTCTGACTAAGTAGACCAGGGATAATGACAACCCGGGACGACGAAACCATGGGATCTTGATCGGGCTCGTCTTCATTCCCCCCACCACCAGTTTTAAGTTTATGGTAATAAACTATAAATTCCAAATTTTCATTTTCCAAATTCAAAATTTAAACCCTAAATTATTGCTATTATACGATAGGTTCATAACCTATGTGAACGCTTGAACGACTAGCCTTAATCGAAAGTTCTCTCTTGTTATCAGGAGGGGTAATTAACTATAGGAGCTTGCGTCTATAGGAAACCAGAACTCAGATCAAAAAATCCTCACAAAATGAAGGCGAAATCTCTAGGTAGTCTCTTATCTAAAACCAAATCTGCCTTTTGAAAATTCCCCCGGAACCTAATCTAGTTAAAACTCTCTATCGTCATCGTCACATAAACACTCAAAATAAAAATAGACAGATGATGCGGAGAGGCCGGGATCACACACATATCAAAATGGAATTTTCGGTGCCCACAATTTACAAAGCAAGACAAACCAACCATACTGGTCACTGAATTAGGAAACAAGTGGGCAAACAAGTTAAAAATTTTCAAATAAAGAAAATAAAGAAAATAAAAAAAATAAATAAAATAAAATAAAAAAGTGGGCAAACAAGTTAAAATTTTTCAAATAATTCTTCGGGCTTACAAGCTTTCCTAGACGCCGAGAAAAATAAAATAAAATCAAGAGGCGGGATTTGCTGGTAAACAGATAACTGCATTTATCTCCTTTAACAAAAAAAAAGGAAACTCAATAACATAGTTTTATGTTTTTTCATTTCAATGATAAAAATATTAATTTTTTTTTTAAATAACTGGTAATTTACAAAGCAAGACAAACCAACCATACTGGTCACTGAATTAGGAAACAAGCGGGCAAACAAGTTAAAGTTTTTCAAATATAAAAACTAAAAAAATAAAATAAAATAAGTGGGCAAACAAGTTAAAATTTTTCAAATATATTCTTCGGGCTTACAAGCTTTCCTAGACGCCGAGAAAAAAAAATAAAATAAAATAAAATCAAGAGGCGGGATTTGCTGGTAAACAGATACTGCATTTCCTTGCGTCTGTAGATAAGGAAGAAAGCCAGCAAACCAATTACAATGGATAACACAAATAAAATCTGCTGCCTTTGCATCTCTCCTCTATCAACATTCAAATGTTGATCATATATTCACGCACACAAAAAAAAGGAAAGAAAGAAACATATGAACACAAATGAGATGAATTATTCTTTGCGGATGCCGAACGCCATCCAAAGTCCAATAAAAATGCGCCACTTCATCTCTTATTCGATACTGAATGACATGGCTGCACTTGATTCGTCTCTGGACGGTAAGCTGTGTCCGGTGTCCGCAGAGAATAATCTCTCCACAAATGGGTTGATCTTGTTTCGTGTCAAGCAGCTGGAACCTCACTGGTCAACCACTTCCACACTCTGAGCTCGCCAGTTCCATCTCCAGTGAAGAATAGGCCACCAGGGCCAATCTGTATTGCTCTCACTTCTTCCTTAGCGAAAATCTTACCCCTCTCATTGAATCTGAAAAAAGGAGGAGAAAGTAAAGTTTAAATGTAAGTTGTAGGGTAAAATAATGATGGTTGAAGATGGCAAATGATCATAAAAAATAAAAATAAAAAAAATACTTACGATGGTAGGTCGTAAAGGCGAACAGTGTTGTCATTACAAGAGCAAAACAAAACTGGTTTGGCTTGTGCATCATGCATGCCGCACAATGCAAGCACACCCTGATACAGAAAAAAAAACTTCATCAGACAATTTATTACAGCTTAGGGTTTATCAGTGGGGGACAAGAAAAAAACTTTTAACGAAATAAAAACAAGTAGAGATCAGAAGAATCTAAATCTTAAAGGCTTCCAGGTACTCAGGAACAACTAAAGCATCGGTTTGGTTGGGACAACGAAGGACCTTATGACTACTACTAGAAAGTAGAAACTCGTATATTGGGGACCAAAAATAGCCTAAGAGCATCTCTAACCGAAAATCATATTTTTCACTCCGGAATGCAGTGAAACTCAAAAATGACGTGATTCATCACGAATCGAACTCCATTTTGTGGGCTTCTGCGAAGGTAACCGTCTTTCTCCTCTTTGGCGCGTTTCTTCGGCAAATCCGGTTGAGATAGAAAAATCACGTAGGTGAACAGTGTAATGCTACAAACAAATGGCGGCGGAAAATTTGGCGTTCGGCTGGAGCGACCGAACGATGCCATAGGCATGTTTGGCGTTCGGTTGGAGATGCCCTAAGACCATAATTCACTATTCATATCTGCATCATGTAAAATCTCCTATAAATACAGAATTGGATTGACGAAGCATGCGTTACATGATGGTCATCATGGCATCTAGAAGGATCAGAAGAGCATAGTTTTGATGAGGACGGCAATAATAACATTTAAAAAGTTTCTAATACCATAATTTGGATCAGGACCAACGAATAAGCTAACACCAAGAATAACTCTCATCATAAGCAGTCAAACACTGCACTTCATATTTTCAATTAGCAATCGAATAACACATGATGGGGCATGAAGGTTAAAAGATACCAAGATAACGTAACAAGACTGAGTGTGCATCATGCATGCCACACAAATCGTAGTTGATCCACCACAGTTTCTATCAACTATCAAATAACCCACTGCATGATGCCACTTGTGAGCTAAATGAATCATGGCACTATAGTTTGGATCAGGATCCACCACCATAACTTAATTCAGGCCAAGCTAACACCATGAATAAGATTCACAATAGGTTTACAGAGAAAATGAGACTTTTTATCCTGCCCTCAATTTTAAACGTAAAAGACAGATGGGCAGGAGGGTATTATCGAAACAAGCAAAGAAGAAGCGTGTGAACTGAAGAAAGAAGGCTAACTTAGCAACGAGCAAGCTCCCGTCGTCGTCGTTACTTTTGATCGCAGTAGATTTGGCCGAAAGCGCGCGAATGGAAGAAAGATGGATACCTTCGCAATGAGCAAGCTGTCGTCGTCGTTACTTACAATCACAATTGATTTGGCCGAAGAAGCTCATGAACATAAGAAAGATGGCTACCTTCACAACGAGCAAGCTCCCGTCATCGTCGTTACTTCCGATAGAACACACGAACGGCGAAGTGTGATTTCGTATTCGACATGAAGGAATGTCGTTGAAGGAGGCGAAGAAGTTATTCAGCTATTTGTACAAAACTCTACACGTCATGCGAAGGAGACGAAGTTGAAGAGAAAAGAACAGTGGAGAAGGGGTAAAGAAATTATGGATAATTATTAAAACTAAAAAATGTATATTTCTTAATAAATATAAGTTTAATACATTTTTTTTACAAAATTGAAATATCTAAAAAATTAGATTCATTAAATATTTTAATTAAAAAAGACTAAACTACCCTCATACTTAACACCATCAAATAAACCATTAGATGACAAGATTAAAAAAAGTCCCAATTGGAGGAGTTGAGGGACCAATTTTGTCCCTCAAAATAGTTTGGGACTATTTTAATCTCTAACAAAAAATTGGGGGATCATTTTAATCCTTTTCTAGAATGAAAAATTTGAATTTTTCATTTTATTTCTTTTTTTAATAGGACCAAAGGTTTCCTTCACCTAAGAGGGTATATCTTGCAAGAAAATGACTTGATTAAGAAGATATGTTGAGTATCATTCTTCGTTACATGAATAAATGGGGCCCTATTAAGAGTTCTGTTGTTACTCCAATTAGCAAAATCATGTGTTACCACTTCTAACCCCTTAACAATAAAGTGAACCTTTTGTATTAAACCTTAAGAGTGCCCGCACAATCAAATGCACTCAAATCAACATGTTAAATTCTAGTCGTCCCTTGCCCTTGGCCCTTAATCCTACGACCAGCATGGGCATAGCTGTCAATGGCGCAAAATAGCGCGCGCCATGGCGCACGGCGCACCTACGGCGTCATGTTCATGACGAGTAGCATGTGTTTAAAATAGCGCGCGCTATTTGCGCCATATGTGAGCCATGGCGCATTGCGCACGGCGCAAAATAGCGTGCCAAATTATTTTTTAAATTTTGGTATACTTATGAATATTTTTTATACCGCTCGGTACCGCTAGTTACATGCTCTGTACCGCTCGGTACAGCTCGGTACAACTAGGTACACGCTCGGTATCACTAGGTACACGCTCGGTATTGCTAAGTACATGCATGATACCGCTCGGTACTGCTCAGTACATGCTCGGTACTGCTCGGTACATGCTTGGTACTGCTCGGTACATGCTTTGTACCACTCGGTACAGCTCGGTATTGCTAAGTACAGGCATGATACCGCTCGGTGCAACTATATAAATGCTTGGTACCGCTCGGTACATGCTCGGTACCGCTTGTTATATGCTTTGTACAGCTCGGTACAGCTCGGTACACCTAGGTACACGCTCGGTACTGCTCCCTAATTTCCATACAAACGAACTTCAAAATTTCTCTTACAAATAAATTTTCTCGGTACACCTAGGTACATGCTTTGTACAGCTCGGTACATGCTCGGTACCGCTAGTTATATATGCTTTGTACAGCTCGGTACACCTAGGTACAGGTCGAACCCCACCAGGGGGCAAGCACCCCATTGGACCCCTGGCAGCCCCCATATTATGTTTCTTAGAAAATATTATGTTTCTTGGAAAATATTATGTTTCTTTTATCTAAATTTGTTTGCTTTTAGGTGATCATAAAATGTCAGATTCAGTTCTTATAGGATTATGAAGTAGCGGTACCGAGGGTGATGAAGAGGATTATGAAGTAGGAGACAATGATTCCCAATAGTAGATTAAATTCTTATTTGATCTTTAAAAAAAAAAGATTGTAGTATTTGAATTATGAGATATTTGAATGTTACTTAGTCGAACTTATATATGTTATGGTTGTCTTTTATTATTATGATAGCTTGTTTTTCATTTTTAATAATATTACATATTCATACTTATTATTTTATAATTTTTATATAGCTTGCGCTATGGTCAAAATAGCACGCGCCGCGTCGTGCACTATGCGTCATGGCTCCAAATGGACCTTTGCGCCATTCGCCGTTAACAGGTATGAGCATGGGGATACGTGGGAGGCTCACCTCGATCACACCGCTAAATCTCAACCGTCTCTTGGCCCTTGATCCCACAACCAACATGAGGATCCATGGGAGGCTCACATGGATCACACTGATCTCCTTCTATATTTGGGTGGCTGATTTAGGAATGATTATATTAAGACAATTATGTATGATTTTGTAGTTATTTGTTTCTTTATTAAGACATCTTGAATAGATTTATAAATAGGGATAGTTTAGCATAATAAAATTAAGCATTTTCTATCCCCAATTCTCTAAATTTAACCCAACATTTATCCTTCCAAGCTCTACCACTCCACTTTCAGCGGAACATTTTGCAATATCAACTCGCATTTTTTGCCTACTTTACTGCCCACACTTGAGTAGATAATCAAAGACATTGTATAAGCTAGCACAATAGGATTTTATCACAGAGCACTGATCAAGTTGTTAAATTCAGAATCATGCATAATTTACTTAATATAATCCTTCTTAAATCAGCCACCCAAATATGGAAGGAGATCGGCATGATCCAAGTGAGCCTCTCATGGATTCCCATCTTGGCCATGGGATCAAGTGTCAAGGGACGGCTGAGATTTAACAGTCCCCATCAAGCTGGGAAATATAAATCTGTCATTCCCATCTTGGTACTCAGTTCCAAAAAGATAAAATTATTGAGTTCCTTGGTTAGAATGTCTACAAGCTGATCTTTTGATGAGACATGGTAGATACATATAAGATTATTATCTAATTATTCATTTATGAAATTTATGTCCACTTCAATGTGCTTGATCCTGTCATGCTAAGCCGGATTGTGAGCTATAATGATTGATGATTTGTTGACGCAGTGTAACTTCATGGGTCCTTCCCGCTTGATCTTTGGTCTTCTAGAATCATCTTGATCTATAGTAGCTCACATATTCCCAATGCTATATCTATGTAATCTACTTATGTAGTAGACCTTGCCACCACACTCTGTTTCTTTCTCCTCCATATAACAAAGTTTTCTCCAATGAATGTGTAGTATCCTAAGATAGATCATCTATTCACTAGTGATCCTGTGTAATCTACATCAGAATATGCTACTGGGGTTATTCCAGTCTCTTATGAAGAAAATTTCTTTAGATTACCTTAAAGGTAGTGCAGTATTCTTTCTACATCCTGCATGTGAGTCTGCTTTGGATTTTGCATGAACTGGCTAACCATACTTACAACAAAGGTAATATCTGGTCTGGTCTGGTATAGGTAAGGTAGATCAATTTTCCCACAAGTCTCTGGTAAGCTCCCTTATCTACATATGGATCTTCTTTAGCTTCCCCCAATTTGAGATTTGGCTCTACTAGTGTTGGTGTCGATTTACAAACTAGTTTACATGTTTTTTTAAGAAGATTATTAATGTATTTCTGTTGTGAAATGAAGCTTCCTCCACTTGATTGGGCTACTTCAATTCTAAGAAAATATTTTAATATATCAAATTCTTTGATCTCAAACTCCTTGACAATACATTTACTTATAATCACTTTTTCCATTTTATCATTTCCCGTCAAGATGATATCATCCACAAAAACAAATAAAATTGTGACTCCACTTAAGTTCGAGTACTTGAAGAATAATGCATGGTTTCCTTGGTTTTGTTGATATCCATTGAGTAGCATAACTTTTGATAATCTTCCAAACCAAGCTCTAGGTGATTACTTTAGCCCATATATAGCCTTTTTTAACCTACACACTTTGTCACCTCCAAATTTTTCCTTGAATCTTGGTGGAATCTCCATAAATATTTCTTTTTCAAAGTCCCCGTGTATGAATGCATTTTCGACATCCAGTTGTTTCAGATGTCAGTTATAATTAGCTGCTAGTGAGAGCAAAATCCTCACAATGTTCATTTTGGACACAGGTGCAAAAGTTTTCTGGTAATTAATGTTGTACGTCTGAGAGTAACATTGCGCTACCAATCTTGTCTTATATCTTTTCAGTATACCATTAACTTTATATTTCACAGAGAACACTCATATGCAACCGACTGGTCAATTTCCTACTAGAAGGTCGATGATCTCCCGGGTATTGTTCTTCTCCATGGCCTGCATTTTATCTTTCAAGACACTTTTTTCAATTTTCACCTGATAAGGCCTGAAAAATATCATTAAGAATAAGAATATAATTTACTCTGACCAGAAAACTTATGTGAATGTGAGAAATTATGGAAGGATACAAAGTTGGTTATCGGATATATGGGAGGTTTTTTTGGTAGACTTGTATTTACCTCAATTTCAGGAGACGATTAAGATTATTGGATCTGCAATATAGTATAGTTTGGAGTTTTACATCTGGAATATACTTTTCTAGACCTCATGTGATTCATAATAGCTTTGTTCTCAGTTTTCATGGCTTTGATTTCAAGTTTAGGTTGATTAGTTTGAGGCGAAGCTGGAAGGTTAAGAGGGGCAGGCTCATTTTCTTCATCTTTCTCAGTTTCAGTCTCCCCCTGAAGATGAGGTATGGTGAGATAGGATTTTTATTTGTCAAAAGTAATGTATTGCTTGTTATGCATACTTCACTATATTGCTTGTTATGCTTTTCCAAAATAATTTCTTCTTTAAATATCTCATTCAGTAATTTCTCAACATAACATTTCAATCTTTCCTCAATGATTTTCATCTTTAGCCAAGATTCCTATTGTCTTCGCATTTAATGCATCTAGTTTGTTCAAAATCCCTTAGATCTCTTAGATAAGTTATTATGCATTTCTCATTTTCTACTTCCTTAGCACTAAACAATTTATATAGATCATCAAATATAGTGATGTTTACTTTACTCACTACTTTCTTTCAAAGATTTTTAACGTTCTAATGATCATTATAACCCTCAACACTATTTAATTTTTATGATCTTTTAAAATTGAATTTATTTTTTTTAATAAACTTATGCACATCCTCACTCCAAGTCTCCTTACCAAAGCATGATTAATTTTCAACTCTCCTTAAACTTCTACATTAATTCGCTTAATAGAACTAACTGCATCTTAATCTAAATAATTAAATATCATTTATGGAATCTAAGCATTTAATTGAAAATAACAAATAAAAAATCCCAATAACAATTAATATTTTAGACTACTAATCCAAATTCAAGCCCAAAAAACAACCATAAACTTCAAATATAACTCAAAAAAGAAATCAACCAAAATTCCTATTAAAAAGAGGAGAGAAAAAAGAAGAGTGACCGCCAATTTAAATTCAAGCCAATAACTAAGCAAAATCATAAGTTCTACTTAAAATAATGTATGCCAAGAAGAAATAATTTGAACAATTACATAAACATTATTATTGATCTTAAATAATAAATAAATTTATACTATTTGAACTACTTAACTCAGGTTTAGTGCAAATGATACAAAAAGAATGAACAATTACGTTTCCTGAGTATTAATATGAGGGGTTCATAAAAAAAATTTGATGAAAAAAACTATTTCAATGAACAATATACTGTACATGCACTACAGCTAGTCTTAACTAAATGCAGCCTCAAATAATGTGAAATTATAAAATTAGTCAGAGTAAGCTAGCACAAAAAGTATTTGTAATTCCTAACGTTGCATATCTACACATTAAACTAACACAATTAATAGTTGCTCTTCTCGAAGTTTCAAATAATATATCTATATTCATTTATAAATGGGTAAAGGATATTCACTTTGATATACAAACACAGCCCAACCTTACCTGAACCTAAGTTGAGCAAACACAACCGACATAATAGAGCATGTTAGTTTTCTGTTGGAAAAATGCACATTAGATTAGGATAGATCAAAAGTCAAGATTAAGGCTTCGTTTGGGACGGCTTTCTTACTGCTTCTTAAAGCAGCTTTCTAGTACAAAAATTAAATTTTTTGTACTAGAAAGCTGCTTTAAGAAGCAATAAAAAAGCCATCTCAAACGAACCCTAAATCATGATAGACCTCAAAAAGAATTTATTTTAATGAGATGTAGGACTACGTGTATAGGCAAATGTTGTGGATCAAAAAATTACACATGCATAGACAGAGCTTTGAAATTTATCAACTTCTTATGTTCTTAGCAAATATTTAAGCCAACAAGATGATAATTAAGATCAAGTAATCAATTACATAATAATATTAGGAGTACAAAATAATCAAATCAAATCTTATCATGCTAATGTGCAGTTTTCAAATAGAATCTCTAACTTAACAATTATAATAGTCACTATGAAAGATCCACTCACTCACACTCTCAATATGGTTTAAGTGGATAAGTCTTCATAACTAAATGATGCCATGATTGAGGAAGAGTTGAAGATATAGGGTTAGGAAAAGAGTTTACCGTTCTCGTGTTCTTGAAATTTGTTTCGTCATTTCTCAAATTGGCCGTCAAGTTGTTGGGATTTCTCCTTGCACTGAACAAGTCTTAATAATAAGTCAGACGTCGTGATGGAGGTAAGGGATGTGATGTAGCTGGCCAAGGGAGGAGGGCTCCCGTCTTCCTTCCTCAAGAGAAAGAACAAATTAGGGCAAACATTTTAGGAAGGAGTGAGGATATGTCCGGCCATCCAAGTGAGAGAAGAAGCATGATTTGTAATTTCAAATTTTGTGGATATATGGTAGTGGAGAAAACAATTAGGAAATCTGAAATTAATCTCAACAATTAGCAAAATCTGGAATTAATTTGGGAGGAATTGATTGGGAGGGAATTAATTGGAAGGAGCAAAAGGGTAAAGAGGGGAGAGAGGGGGGCAGCGGCTAGGGTGAGTGGGGGAGTTGATTTAGGGAATTGAGAGGTTTGCCAAACATAGAATATTATTTAAGGAGGGATTATGGCAAATCTCTATTTAATTTAAATTGGCATGATTGGGGTGGGGGGTTATTCTAAGATAATTCATCTTATTTTTAGGAAAGGAATTTCAAATTCAAATAAATTAAAATTTGAATTTAAAACCTTCCTAATTTAAGAGGCGTCAAATATTGAAAGGATCAATTTCTTGATTTGACATTGAGGGGGGGGACTTCCCTAAGATATTTCATTGTATTTTAGGAAAGGGATTTCAAATTCAAATAAATTAAAATCTGAATTGAAAATCTTAATTTAAGATGCGTCAAATATGAAAAACATCAATTTCTTGATTTAAAAGTGGGGGGGCAAGGGAAAGGGTGGTGGCCGGCGGTTAGGGAAAGAGGGGGGTGCCTACGGCTAGGGAAAGGAGCTAGGGGGCCAGTGGCTAGGGAAGAAAGCAAGTGAATTTGAGGTGGAAATGAACCTCGAGCTCAGACGCTTCCTGCAGTTGATGGGTAGTGCTTTGGCCTCACAACGGAACTTGCGATTCTCACAAGAACTCACAACTCTAAAAGAAAACAAAGTGCAGAATTTGTCTTTTCATTATAATCATCATCATCTCCAAAGAGGAGGAGAGGCCTATAAGTAGCCAAAATACAATGATACATCTATTAACAAAAGTGCCCCCCTGGGGTCACAAAAGCCTACTCCCTCAAGTGAGGGTAAAAACGAAAAAGTTACATAAATAAATCAAATACAATTAAAAACTAAAAAATAAAGTGATTCAATCATAGCCGTAAATCTTCGGTTCTTTCTCTGATAAATTTTCCACAGTCGGATGTCCTCATCATAATGTCAACACCAAATATCCGTTTACTTGCCAAAGGAACTGCACATCACCATAAAAGCACCTTGGAATATGCTTGTATAGGTTTCAAAATTGATCACCAAGGTTTCCAAGGACAAGGGAAAAGTCTATCATCAGAGCAATAAAAAACTGCTCAAAGGAGTAAAATATACCTATAGCAAAAAGGGCCTACCCGATGACATCTTGTGCGGATTTAGGGAGGGGTTGTGACTCAAAACCATACATATCACAATCGAGGCAACTACTAGTCCAGGCATACCCTCTAATTAAAACAATCGTATAATTTGTAAAACTATTTTTGACTGGATCATATTATTTGCTCCTAACTTCACATGAAGTAACAATTCCTAGTTAATCAATTTCAGCAGAATTTTCAGGCAGTGCCTCAACTGGCTTACATAAAACATGAGAATGTAAGAAGCTCAAAATCAATCACTTGTTGAATTCGTATTAAAATCTCTTATCATGGTTGAAATTTGACTAAGAATGCCATCAATCTGAAATGAGAAATATTTCAACCAAGCGAGTATAATTCACACATGGAAAAGCAGCAATGTGCCTTTTGACTTGAATAACATTGCATCGTTTCGCCTTCTAACTTGATGTCATGATCAATAACAAGCAAGTTATAGATGAGAAAATTTAGAAAGATGTTCAAATTTCAAAATCATTGTTCACCAAAAAAAAAAAATTACAACAATATTGAAACACCATCTAGCATCGATAATGACAAGTTTACTAACGTGAAAAAGAGAATACAATGTGCTTACAATTAAATATATCTCAAAATAACTTAACATATGATGAGATTGAGATTAGCACTGCAGTGTTGCCGAAACTTTCTTATGTAATCTTGAAACACCATCTAGCATCAATAATGACAAGTTTGCTAACTTGAAAAAGAGAATACAATTAGCTTACAATTAAATATATCTCACAATACCTTAAAACATGATGAGATTGAGATTAGCAATGCAGTGTTGCCAAAACTTTCTTATGTAACCAAAATTGCCTTTCAAGTTTTGCTTTACGTTCAGAAGTAGTAAATAATCAAAAAGCAGACATTTCTTCAAAGTTCTTGTAGTTTGAAAACTATGGCAACCACTAGGTATAAAAACAAAACAAATTAAAATCTATTTATTTTATATAAATTTTGGGGTATCTTTAAGAAGCTCCACGAAGCAACTCATAATAAGTTAGAAGATACTTTTCTTTATTTGGAGTTCAAATAGTAAACAAGGAGTTCAAATGGTCTATGTATACAGATAAGATACACCCTCCTATTCAAAAACGAGGCAAAAGCCGCCAATAATGGAACCACGAGAACTAATGTTGGGTTCTACATTTTCTGAGTATTAAAATTTGTTTAACACCACTGCAGAAAAAGTAGAATGCAGAATGTATTCATTTTCTAGTCTTAAGAGTCTTAAACAAGTAACATGTATTATAGTAACAGCCAAAAAGTTGTAAAAAAACCATAGCAGTTCATTCTCAAAATGACTACTAACACAACAAGCATTGTTTAAAGGCTGACAATAGAATACAAAATAATTGCTGCTTCAAAAACATGGTATTTCAATACAATAAAAAAACAAATCATCAGCAATGAGGGTTACTAATACGGCAGCATAAGGACTGGACCAGCCAGTCCAACAGGAGAGGGCGGAACCTGGAGCCAGGGAGATTCCGGCCCCCCTTGTGGGGCCCAGCAAAATAATAATTCATTCTATTAGGAGGGAAAATAAGAAGGGAATTAATTAGGGAAAGCTTTCCTAATTGACTTCAAATAGGAGAGGAAAAATATTAAGGAAAGAAGGTTGTTTTGGGGGGAATTAGGAGAGCTAACTTAGGGCTGATTCTAGGTTTTATATTCATTGTGTATGTTTTGATTTTTGTTGAAGTTTTTCTTTGGAAAGTTCCTAGCAGCACACTAGGTCTTGTGGGAAAGCCGATCTACTCTATAATTGTAGATCAGATGTATCTTATTTTCAAATTGAAGAAATAATACAAAATCAGCCACTGTTTGGGCATTCCTGCAATTTTCCTAGTGATTGTTTGCTGTTTTTACATTGCAGACGTATCAGATACTTACGTGTTCTTCTTGGTGCGTATATGTCACTTCCAGGTTACCACTTTCTGTAGCAACCCAAACCTGAAAGTATCATAGAGAAAATAAAGAATTGAGATGTTGCTTTTATGAAATACCAGAGCATTACTTTTCATATAAACAGAGGGTGACCTTTATTGTCTTATCTAGTGAACAGCTTAACAAAAATTGATCCCAACATAATACAGACATGACCACTGCTGTATGATCGGTCAGTGTCTGGATGCATTGTAGAGTTGAAAGGTCCCAAACCTAAGTACATGAAAAGCCCATAGTAAGAATATTTCTCCAGATAGCAGAAAAGAAACTCAAAAAAGTGACTAAACATTAGATTATGATAATTTCTAACAACAAGCAGAAAAATAAAGTAAGAACATCCTAAATGGATGTCATACAAATTTCTGTGCACTGCACATCTACAAGTCCACATGCCATATCTATGGATGATGCACGTTCACTTCTCATATATGGAATGGATGATGCATCAGAAATGGATCTAACATATCAGAGCCAAAGGACTGTCATTCAACCGAATATGTAAAAAGTGATCAACCATAATCTCACACCATGTCATGATAAAAAGCAATGGTAAAACTGATGAAAATGATTGTACTAAAAGTAATAAACGAAAGACAGAATATTTTTTCCCATATCAAGCATAAAAAATAGGAAGCCACTCTATACAACTATTAATAGAAACCAATAGAGAATGAAAATTCCTATGGGCAAGCTGCTAATCTTCAAATGTCACATAACAATAATTAAACGAAAGAACACTAAAATCCACATTACATCTTCTTGTAGGAAGAAGTATAGTAAAAGAGTCATGTTGCAAAGGCTGGTTTGATTTCCAGTGACCGACCAAAGAGGCACACTTACGGAATTACTTTGTACAAGCAATGGACAGTTATGATGAGGAAAATCCCGATATATTACTAAGTGATTTGAAACAAATTCAAACTTTGGCTTATATGGCAAGGCTATGCCACACTGTAATATATGAAAGTCACTGCTATTTTCACAAAGATTAATGAACATATGTACTCTTCAAAGTGATGAGTGGTGAGACTTCGAAAAAATTGGGTTTTGCTGAAGGAGAAGTAACTGTCCACACAAAGTAGGAATTTAGTGATGCATTCACCGCACAAATCAAAAATGTAGGATGGAAAGTTTGTTAAAAACAACCAACAGCAATGCACTACTAAACTAGGGCAAAAGTTTACTAACTAAACACCTAAAAGAATTTTACTTTCCCAAGTTCCACATTCAGGGTGTCATACTAAATGGGGCCTTGTAATGCATGGAAGTCAAAAGCATATTCTCAAAAGTTTCAAATTTTAATTTCTTCGAAACAATTCGCAAAAGACGTGTACAGCACCTAAACTGAACCCTCACATTTCATTAAGGAAAATTATCATGAAAAAATGAAGAATATTACATAATTCATATTTTATAATGTTTTCTGCAGCTAGAATTTAGTTTAGAATAAACTTTCAACATTTTATTTGCAGCTAAATTTAATTTTAAACTAAAAAAATAATCATATGTACAATTCAGTGTTACCGGCATGATCAGATTATATGGAAAGAATAAGATTGGCATCACAAGAAGGTGAACATTTTGTTTAAAATGAACTATAAAGTTTGCTAGGCTAATGAGATGCATACACAGATAGAACTGCCTGTGATTTTAAGTATGAATCAAGATGTTCCACAGTTAAATTATCCAAATATGGGTAAAATAAACACAAAATCATTTCTTCCAAGTA
This sequence comes from Dendrobium catenatum, assembly GCF_001605985.2. Taxonomy (NCBI): domain Eukaryota; kingdom Viridiplantae; phylum Streptophyta; class Magnoliopsida; order Asparagales; family Orchidaceae; genus Dendrobium; species Dendrobium catenatum. The sequence goes on from NW_021573316.1 coordinate 391,062, forward strand.
AACAGAGATTTATAGAAGTATGAGTTCTGACTGACAAAATCAGTTCTAAAAGATATTAGATAGCCTCATAAGAAGTGACAAAAGATGGTTTTCTGTTCATCAGGATACATTTCCCATGCATCCGGCCTCCTTAAAAGGTATCACTAATAGATCTTTACTTTTTTATTAGGGGCTAAGGTTTAGATTTGAAGTCACGAAACTCACTCTAACTGTATGATCCATAGAACCAGAGTAAAGTCTCATTGCTCCAACTACCATTGAAACAACAGGAAGCCGATGACCAACAAGAGATGCAGCCGGTTCAAAACAGTCCCCCACAGCTCTGAACCTCCATGCCAATATACGCCCGTCCTGGAAAAAAGAAAAAGAAAGAAGAGAAGCTATGATTCGTCATTTCTCTTTCCGAGACAAATAATAAGCAAGACCATAAGAAGTGCAAAGGAAATGTTCTAGATTAAAGAAATTACAGTCAGGAATACATGACAAGGTACCTGTGTTCCAGCAAATAACATCTCGTTACCGACTGACATAGCATAAACTTGTCCGGTAGGTCCACTGAGGCTTAGATCAGTAGTAGTTTGTGTGTTCCATGCCTGTTCAATTACCAGACAAAAAGATCCTCATTGGATTAGTCATGCAAAAAAAAAAAAAACTTAAATTACTTGAATTAAGCTAATTAATCCAACCTTAATGGCATTAGGAACTCCAACAAAAATCCATGGACCCTCACTGATCATGCAGCCAACCTCACCTCCCAAGTTAACTACCCCGATACACTATGAATAAAAAAAATGTTGAAATGTTTAATTTTCATATTGCAATATACAGATGATGGTGAGCAGCAGCAACTGTCAAGCACCTGCCCGGTCTGGCAATCCCAAACCCGAACTGTTTCGTCTTTGCTCCCTGTGTAAAGCTTATCAGACCCTGTTGGAAGGGCAATTCCAGTGACATCCTGAAAACGCAAGTTCATAGGATTAACCATAGAAACTAACCCAATACATTTAGCAAAGTGTGTATAATATGCTATGAGGGGTTGATCAGGGAAATGAAAATTACCTTTTGGTGTCCATTTAAGGGAGTCAAGAGAGAGATGCTGTCGCTAAGGAACCAAGAATGCAAAAACTTGCAACTCTCTCCATAAGAACAAGTCCCCGAGATAAAATAGTTGCAGATCTTATCCAGTGCCTTGCGCTGCGGTCTAACACCGCCAGCAGCACCCCCTCCACGGCCCTTGCCCCACCTTGAAGGAGGGCCAGAATTCCCGTTTGTGTGAGAATTCCTCCAAACGAATCCTTGAGGACGGAATCCCCTTTCATCCGCCCCAGCCGCCCGCTTGGCGCCACCATCAGAATGCTGCGGAAGCTCGCTGTGAAGAAAAGGACAAGGAAAGCGGCTGCACCTCCCCGCCCTCCAGTGAAAGCAGACCTTGCTGTTTCCTCGATCAGGCGCCGCCTGCGATGACCCAATTCTATTTTGAATCCTCCTATTTCCGTACCTCTCTACCGCCTCGATGTCCATAAATGCGTACGAGAAAGAATCGATAAAATAGACGATGTTGCAATAACCCTAGACCGCAGAAAGAAACCCTAGCGTTTGAGCTGGTGACAAGAGAAGCTAACAGGTGGCAGCCTGGAAATCTTGCAGAAGAGAAGATGCATCGATAGCAGATCAGACAAAATTATACGAATCAAAGCCTCCCTCTCCTCCTACCTCGAATAGTATTTGCAAGGAAGAATCAGTTTTGATTGTTTGCAGACTAGCAAGAGATTATATGTTAGAGAGAGAGCGTTGGCCGTGTGGAGAAAGAGAGAGACAGGAGAGAGAAGAGAGAGGGATGAAGGGAAGAAGCAGATTTGATCGAAGCGATCGAAAGAAAAATCCAAGCTCGGAGCATATGATATCAAATATATATAGACTTTCCAATTTGGATGCTGGAGAAGACGGCCCTTCGAAGCTGCCCGCCGCTACAGATTTGATCGTATTATTCAGGAAAAAAAAAAGAATAATTAACAACCGTTGGATTGTTAAAAACTTCGTGCACCTCCATTATCGTGTTTGATGATCATTGCAATGTCACACAAATAACCAGATCCAAAGGCTACAATTTATCTTTGTTACAACTACACAAAGTTATTACGTCCAGACAAAAAATCGAAAAATTTGAACAAATATCGAGCAATACCCCGAGTGCTCGGTATCGAGCACCCAAGTGATGTGATGTTTTGTTATTAGTCTCTGGACGCCTTCAGTGTGCGGACACAATAATTACTCTACAACTACACAAAGCTGCCCGCCACTAACGAACTATAGAGTTATCTTTGGACTCTAATGAAAATATGATGTATAGACTAGCATATTACTAGGTATTACTGTGTATTTATGTGTATAACTATGTATTGATATGTATTAGTTGTGCATTACACGTCATATTTTCATTGGAGTCCGAATTTTACTCTATGTCCACTTTTCGTACGTAATAATTTTTCTGTGCTAAGATATGCATTATGAAAGAATCAGAATTCTAAATTTTGAGAGTTCAAAAATATTATAACTACTTTTATTTATGTAAACTTATCATAAGATTTTAATAATACTTCTTTTTGGACATTTAGAGCAATTAAGGCAAATCAATACACACATCATATATATGAGTTTCGAGTTCAAAACCTCTTGATTGATAGTCAAAGCCCTCAACCAATATATAAAAATGAGCCACATATTTTTATAAAACCCGAAAAAAATTGTCATTCTATTAATTACAAATAAAGCATTTATTTTGCTTATAAAATTAAGTCAATTTAATTGGTCAAGCTTATATTAAGATTTTCCTTGAATTTGAATTGGTTAGACTAGCTCGCCAACCAATTTGGTCGAGAAAAACAAGAACTTTTAAACACATGTGGAGAGAGGTATATTGCATTGACTTTCATTTGAAATTGGACATTGAGCGATGCAAAATCCACATTATATTGACGAATTATTTGAGTCATTCACGTCAAAATGATGAATCAGTTATTAAGTATCCCTAACCAGTTGGATTAATGAGTACACTGCCACCACCAACAATGCTAATGCATGTAATCGCCTGATGCACGCCCTAAAAAACGCTTACTTTTGTCAAGATTTATATTAGACTTCATGGTCTCTAATCCTCTTCTCAATATATATATAAAACAAACGTACAACAAATAATATATGGAAGAAAACTTAATGCTTCAACACACTTTCAACTTCCACCGCAAAATTTATCTATATATATTATATTGCATCAACATTTTCTCTGATTGTGGGAGTCGGTGATGGTAAACACCAATAAAATCATTAAAATTGAATAGGCCCTATAAATCTTTCCTCTATTATTTTCCACGTAAAAATGTAAGTCTTACATGATTTTTATCTTTGCATGTTTGATCTTCATAAAATGTTAATACATAAAGCTCTTTTTTTACTGCTAATTTGGAACCCTTAGAACTACCAAAACTTGACGAGTTATTGATGACAAACAAACAAACAACAACATCAAATCTTTATCCCACTACACAAGATCAACTACATCAACTTTTTTTTCTTTTATTGCATTATTTTTAAGAGTCAAATTCATACTTAAATCTAATAAAACAAAACATTTCGAAAGAGGAAACAAGTATGGTTGTTAAAGATGATCTTTGTGCTCACTATTAATCTTCAAAAAAGCCCTCGAAGGATATAAAAGATGAGGTTTTTTGGTAAAAATGGTAATCAGGGGCAGGCAGAAGGTTTCTTGTGAAGGAGAACACATCAAATGGCTTCAAGAGATAACCCACATTTCACTCACTTGTTCTTCAATACAAGCATAGCAAATTTTATATAGATTTAGGGCTCCAATACATGCCTAAAATATCTTAAAGTTCATAAGACTTCGTTTGGTTATTTTATACCTTTCCTAAAAGTAAGAGAAATTAATATAAAAAAGCTTTTGAAAACAGTACAAAAATACAATTCTCTCTGCAAAAGTGACACATACAAATAACAACCAAAAAATTTTCTGCCATTTCAAAAATGAAAAGGCAAAATTAAGACGTCTCAAACGAGGCCTAAGAAAGGTGATCACATGTTCCTATTACGTCAAATAAATCAAACAAAATAACATTCAAAACATACATAAAATATATCCACATATGCTTACAATTTACATGGAAGAGATGGTATGATCAGTTTGCAATTTTGTATTACATACTCTCCTTTCAGATAAATAAAATAACAGAAGGTCCTTCAATAACATTTCAACGTACATATTTACTTTTATAACAGCCATATTTCTTCAACTTCGTTTTAAAAAAAAAAAAATCCAAAACCTCATCGTGCCAATCCTCTAATAGCAAATGGAAAGATTATGCACCAACAAAACTACCAAATAATAGCCAAAGAATAGAAGTGAATAAAAACGAGCAGCTAAGATACACACAAACCAAACTTAGTTCCAGGGATGTGGCAAACAATCAAAAGAAGGCATCTCTTCAAAACGGAAAAATTATTACCTGCGGGCGTCCGGATTCGTCTCCGAATGGTTCGGAGGCCGCACGTAATAATCTCTCCTTCAAACGAGACTCCTTAGAAGGAACTCCAATTATCAGAATTTTTTCTTGGGGAATGGTTTTCCAAAGACCTGAAAGGTCCAATGCCGAAGGGGTCTGTGTCGTCGAATGAGAAACCTCGACTACGATCGAAATCATTGACGCTGCTTATGGAATCAAATCTCGCATGGCCCTCACGTTGCGGCGAAAATCTGCTGTCGTGCATGCTGTAGGAATCGAACCGGCTAAAGTCATCGTAAGTGTGGTCCTCGGGTCCTTCGCTGAACCTTGGAGATGAGTTAGACTTGAAGTGAGGGGTGCTTGGAACGGAGTCAAAGAAGGGGCTCTTTCTATCCTGCCCAAAGACACTACTAGCACTTGGAGAGTCTACCCTTATGTGATTTGTTCCGAAATCTTCTGACCCAAAGAAAGAATTCTTAGGGGTTCTCTCATGACCAGCATCCTGCATTGATGAGTCGCACTCAGTAAGAACAAAACAAGCTTGAGGAATTTATTAAAGTTTCGTTTGGGACGGCTTTTTTATTATTTTTTAAAGCGGCTTTTTAGTTAAAAAAATAAAATTTTTATACTAAAAAACTGCTTTAAGAAGCAGTTAAAAAACAGCCTCAAACAAAGCCTAAATCATGGAACAGAAAATTCATGCTTCTGCAGGATCAAGAATCTCCACATATGATGGAGTGGAATATAGCCATCATTAGCTTACCTTTGGACTGAAGCCCCATACTGAATCAACATCATAATTTGTATCAAAAGCTGCACCCCAGGATGGTTCATCAGTAAACTTATCCCCAGAAAATGTGGATTCAGCATCTCCATGACTGCAGAAGCCATACAAGTGTGTAAAAAAAAATCTCTAGTAATAGAACTTGGATTGATCGCTTCGCTTCCAAGATTACAACAGACCAAATGGTCTATGAGTACATTGTCATCTCATTTAAAATAAAAAGTGGCTCACTTGGAAGTAGTTGAGAAAGAGAATGGGAGACCCCAGAGAAAATGGATCTCAAAATATATGAAATTAGAACTGAAACTGCCATTGGGAAGGTCTAGTTCAGAGCATTCAAGCCAGAATTCTGATAGAAAATACTTGAGTTCGCAAGCAAACCTATCACCAATTGGTGAAAAACAGCAAGAATAATGCGAAATCTGGGTGAAAACAGCCTCAAAACGATATATTGCTGTAGGAAAATCAAAGCCAAACAATAATGAAAACAAGATACAAGAGATCCTCAATTCGAGAGGAGGATCGTCTCTTCCAAACCTCTAGACAAGAGAGTCTAGAGCCCAAGTCACCAATGAACCCTAATTGAGAACAAATCAAAACATAATCCCTCCCTAAAAATCTCATGCTTTTAATACAAAAACTTTTCTAATCTAATTTCCATCCCAAGCCCTAGCTACCCCCTCTTTTTGAATTTGAATTCAATTGGACTAGTGGGGGCGGGCAAGAGAAAGGGAGTTGGATTGTGGGCAAGAGAAAGGGAGGCGGACAAGTTCCGCCTCCTGTAGACCTGAGCTGGCCCTTGGGCCGGCTGGGCCGGTTCAAGGTGAACTGGCTGAACAAATTCACCAATGAAAGCAGAGGTATCAAGCAATTTTTCATGAAGCATTTACCAACAAATGTTGGGCCATAGTATTTGATACCAGAGCAAAAATCTTAGTCTAATGTAAAGAAAAACTTCGTTTTCTGTAAACAATAACTACATAAACTTGACTACATATGAAGTCACTGCGTGAATTCACCTATGTCAATAGCATTTGCATTCCGTTAGCAGCTTATCTCATGAACTCGGATCAATAAAAATACGTGGATACATTGATTGCATCCCAAACAAACCCCATTGAGCAAGTTTCAAAAGAAGACATCTGGACTTTTTTTTTTTAAGACATCTGGACTTGAGATTAGGCTCAGTACGTCCATTCGTAACTTTCTTTACAATAGGCAGGAATAAGGTTTAGGACTGAGACAAATTTAGACGAAGATTAAATTTGAAGGTCTTCTATTTCAAGTATATCAGCTAAGAAGCCATATTTGGGAAAGATGAGTATTTTGGCATCTATGGATTTAAAAACTCGTACAGCTGTGAGAAATATATGGTAGAATATTACTTATAGGCTCTGGTAATTAAGAGTTATATGAGATTTTTAAGCTGTCAGCTCCTAAACCTAAGTTCGTAAAATATAATTTCAAAATAACTATACTCAAATTGCATGTTTGCGGCTGCGTATACAGTTTTTAGCTAACAAGATAGGGAAAAAATTATACGAAGCATGTATTATCACGTTAGAGTGTTCATAGAGTATTCAGACTACATAGACATTTGAAAATCTCTTCAATCAATACAAAATTAAGATTTTTGGTAGCCGACTGGCTTAATATTATATAATAGGGAAGCCAACTGGTTTAATCTTATACGTCATCTAACCATTCCTGTGAAAATAGTAAATGCGAGATAACAGCAGCATTAGACATACTACACCACAAGTATACGAGTATTTTTGTATTTTTAAGGGAAATAACCACCACAAGGATAATCACAATAACCTAACAGAAAATTTTAAAAAGCAGCCAAAAAAAAAGTTTTAAAAGCATCCAAGTGTCATCGAGCAACAAGGAAATCTATGTTTAGAAAAAAATTTTGAGAACGCATGGATATTTGTCTCCTGAAACTAGAAAAGAGTATGAAATTGTTATGCTAAAGAAAGTGTAGGAGTGGTGACCATTTATAATAAAGTTTTAAAGAATAAATTCAAGTGGATTGAGCACGAAAAACAAAGAGTAAAGATGCACTAACAACTTTGGTAGATAAGATCAAGGCAAATAAAGTAAAGGGAAAGCCAAAATATCTTGAATAGAAGTTGTGACCAAAAGCTTGCACAATGTAATGTTACGCCCTAAGGAGCACATAAGAAGAATGGGGGAGAGAAATACTTCATGAAGCCAGATCCAAGAAGTTGGTTTGAAGCTAAAGTTAAGAGTTTTGACCCAATGACACCACAAGAAGAAGTACGATTGCTTCATATGAATTAACAAGCTAAAACCAAAATATTAATAAAAGAGGAATCTAAAACAAAATAATCTAAATTGAGCATAAAATGAAAAGGTGAAGATGCTAAATATTTAAAATAGAAAAATTAAAACAAAAAAAAAATCTCACTTGAACATAAATTGAAAAGGGCATAACTTTCGCATCAAATCAATAGCATTTTCCTTTTTATGAGACTTGTTATGATTCATATTCAAGATTATACCAGTGTCTGGAGAGAAGTGTAGGGAAAAACCTGTGATTATCTTTACCACGAGGCGAAATATCATGCATCTCATGATGAGTAGCTTGAAATTCTTGAGATGGAGCCTCAAAGGCACTTCTACCCGGACTACCAGGTGGGCTTCTTCCTGATCCATATTCACTGTGAGAATAGACTGAATCGCTCTCAGTGATCCGCCTGCCGGGACTAAAAAGCATATCATCCGTGTTCTCGTGATGGTTGATTGGTGAAACAGGAGAAACCCCATCTGTGGAGATTTTATTGCTCCAAACTGATGGACTTCTGGATTTTGAACGTGCAACATCATTTTCGACCTCTATAGAAAGATCTTTTGCAACTAAAAACCCTGAAATAAAGAAAAACAGGGCAGGAGAAGTTGGATGTTAATGCAAATATCTATGAGAGAAAGAGTTACTTCTATCAAACAACCAAATAACAATATTGAAGTCACAGAATTTCATGGACCGTTTTCAAAATAGAAAAGGAGGGGATAAAGGAATCACAGCAAAAAATAATAAGAATCATCAAAATGGTCACATAATCTATAAAAGAAAAAGGGATTTATAAGCATGAAGAGTAAGCCCAACTAAGGACAGAGGGATTTATCAGCACTTTGCACAGCTCCATTACATTGCATTTGCTGCCTTCAACTGGCAATTGCTACAGAATATACTGAAATCAGTTAGTGCAACAATTGTAGTAAACGCCTACTATTTAGTAAAGCAGATTCACATGCTGTGGAGTATGCGCGTGTTGTGGGTGAAAGGAGGAAGAGAAGGGGCTTCAAGTGGAAGTTTTGTTCACTTTTTCTTCAAAGTAAGGCGGCTTCTTGCGTGATTGCTCATATTTAGAATAGAAGACACAGAAGAAACAACTCAAAACCTATTATTTCCCATTTTGACAACACAATTCGAAATCCGGTGCAACTTTAGCGCTAGCAATAAAATACGATGGAGGAAAATAAACAATGAGTACATGATCTTCTTTGATAATTTCCTACCATCCCCATTTCATACAAGTCCTTGCACAGCATTGCTCCTTCACACAATTCTCTTAGTAATTTCATAAAGGAAGCCAGCAAAGCAAAGGAAGATACAAAGATAGTGGATACGTTGAATATATGAGCATAGAAAACATTTCAACGTATTTACCATCGGCGGGATCGTAGATCGACGGCTACGATTCATAGTCTCTATTTATGATGTTTTAGTGCATTTCTTTTATTTATTTTTTCAGTTTTTTCACTTGTACCCCTAAGAGGGATTTGTGTTATGTTGTAGCATGAGAGCATTTGTGTCTTTTATATTTTGTGCTTTGGAGGCCTATATATGAAGGCCTAGTCTTTGTATTATTTTCTAAAGATGCTTATGAATGAAATTTCCACTTTCTTGCTTAATCTCTTTGTGAGTTCTTGAGAGGAGAAACCCTAGGTGGGTGAAAGCAATACCCGTCAACCTTCAGAGAATTCCAAGGTTCGCGGCTCCAATCTTTCTTTTCTTTTTCTCTACTCCCACCTCCCCTCCTAGTCCCTACCCGCCGGCCTCCCAAAGCCCCATCCCCTTTTCCCTCTTCCCAAAACCGAATCCCCACCAACCCACCTCACCTTGTGCCACCGGCCACCCCTCCCCGTCCACCACCGAACCCCAGCAAACCCCCTCACCACCGGCCTCCCAAACTCCACAAGCCACCCGCTCTCATTCCACTCCCTAGGGATTTTGAAATTCAAATATCAAAATCATTCTTAATCACTTTCCTAAATTACATCCCTATTAATTTGGAAGGTTACCACATTTAGATTCAAATTCAAATTTGAATTTTAAAGCTTTCCCTATTAATAGTGTATATTAGGAAACCTCTCAGACATATTAAAATCTGAAATCAATTTCAGATTTATTGGCAATCTCCAATTAAATCCTTCCCGGACCCACATGTTTAATGAAATTAAATCCCCCCTTAGCTCTATATGGTCGGCCACCTCTCTTGGATCCCCTCTCTCCCCTAATTAATTCAAAGTCTCCATTTAAAGCTCCCTAATTCCCTCCCCCATATTCTCTTCCCTCCCTAATTCAAAGTCTCCCCTTAGCTCTATATGGCTAGCCATTTAAGCACATGGATGAAGGGTTCTAACCATAGGATTAATCCTATTATGGCATTTAAATTACATTCCGTGTGCCTTCACTTTCTCTTCTAACTGTAACACCTCTTTGGGAAAATAACTTTCAACTTTTTCAAAAAAATTAAAAAAAAAAATTCTGCACGTTTCTAAGAGTAGATAATATTTTTTCAAGTCTTTCACTTGATCAAAAAATATACTCCATAAAGGAAATAACACATATGACTAGGATTTTATTCAATAACAATTTTTTTTTCTTTAAAGAATTAAAAAAAATTGCAGAAAACTGTGTTGGGTTGTCAGAGTTGCCAAAAATCTCATGCAGATGTGTTAGCCACAAATCTTTCGTGGAGGAAAATTTTTAGGTCAGTCACAGAACAGGGTCACAACCCATACAGCAAAATGGCAGGAAGCGGTGAGCATAAGAAAAGTAGTGGGAGAAGGACCAATCAACACAATCTCAGAGAGATGACTTAGCAAGTTCCACACCACCACCATTCTTACAGACAGCAACCACAGGCACAAGTACAAACATGAGAGGACATCTAAATGGCTGAGATCAGTAAAATGTATACAGACACATTGATTAGTGGATGTAAGCATTAGCATAAAACCAATCCATGCAAAAGCATAAACAAAACATATGTAAGAAAAGAGGTATCGCTGAAAAGTTGATGTCAACATATATGACTTCAATACTAAACTGACAGTTCATAACAAAAATATGTGCAATATTAGAATCAAAAAGAGCAAATGATCATTTTTACATGAAATAAAAGAGGAAAAATATTTCAGTATTAAAAAAAAAACTAAAATATTACAAGAAAATTTAATTTAAATCTGATGCATGTTGGTGCTATATGCAATGTCAAAGTCTAGTTTATTCTACCACATTCTCACAACTTCAGCCATACCTAATAACGCCTTTGACAGATATTATAACATTGCACCCTTAGCATTAAGGTGTTGAAAGAATTTAACAACTCTATCCAAAATATCTAACTCCTGCAAAGTTTCTACAATCAAAAACTAGTATGAGGACACAGTGGCTCAAACATAAAAAATCACCATGTCATAATCATCAAATCCTGAGACTCCTGCACATTATCGCACAGCATCTAAAATAACATGTCAATTCCTGACTACATAAGCATTGGCAAATTACCTTCATCATCAAATTTGTCCCAATCTTCATCCCAATCAATTGCACCTTCTTGTATGCCAGGTTGCCAACCTTGAAAGGAGTTAGCATAGAGGATTTCAATTTTTGTTGGAATTCAAGATTGTACCCAATTAATGGAAGAAATTTAAAAAATATATATATTGAATTTAAATAAAAAAATAAAAAGAAGAACAACAAAATAATATGAGAATGCATGATTAAATGGATAAAATCTCAATATCAAAGAAAATAGTAAGCCATAGTACATATTGTTAGAGATAAATTACTCGCATATAACACAAAACCTTTACTTAAGTCAAACAACACAAATTTGTTGGCCTGATTTAATAAAATAGCGGTCCAGAAATATCCACAACCAAAGTTCATTCGAGTGAATGACTAGTGACCAACTGATTAGCAGATATGTAAAACAGGAATCATCGGTCAATAAGAATCTACAGAGTCAGTTAGTTTATGAATTGCTGCGTAAATAATCTTACTAATATCTATTTATAGTTTACGAGTATGAATTTAAAATGCAATTTGCTAATCTTAAAAGTTTTAAATATAGAACAATAAATACAATGTATATCATTGTTATTATTTATTTGATCCCAACTATTCGGATTAGCTTTATGAATACTTATTTTTTATCAATTCTTATTATGTGTTGAATTAGATATTAAGCATATTCATGCATATATATTAAACAACTTCTCTCGTTGTTACCATAGGTCTTCAGCTTTTACTAGCTAATCATTTGATATTAATTTTAACGACCATTCTAATTGATGCATTTTCTACAATTTGTTATGCATGTTTAGTCCAAGTCTTCTTTCAGCTACATTATCTTCAGTATATGCTACTTCAACCAATCCTCTGATATTATAATTCATTAATTTATTTTTTTCTAATTTTGTCACACTGCCTTCTTAATATTCTAATATATCATACTCAAATTAGTTATTAAAATCATTTTTATGACCAAACATTAAGATCTACACAATATAGTTGATCAAAATGCAAGTTATGAGATTTTTTTTAAGTCTCCATATTTTATTATCAAATAATATTAATATGGTAATTCTCTATTTTAATGCTATAGCCTTAACTTTCAAAGTTATTTCTTTTTAGACAACCACATTCTTTTGTATGATAGAATCCAAGATACTTGGAACATATCACACCTAGATTGTGGGCTCCAAAAATTCGTGTCTGGCCTCCCCTGCATAGGAGAGTTTTAACAATGTTTCAAGTCAAATTTTCAGAAGGCAGATTGACTTTAGGATAAATCACTACCAGAGATTTCGCCCTCAGTTTGGGAGGACTTTACAATCTGGTTCTAGTTTTCTCATAGGCGTAAGCACCTATGATTAATTACTCCACCTGATGACGAGAGAGCACTTTCGATTAAGGCTAGTCATTAAATAGGTATAAAATACCTAGCATATAGTAGCTGCATGTGATTTTTTTAGAATTATAACATTTATTATTTTTATACTTAAAGCGGATGGTGCGGGCAATGATAATGAACCCGATCAATACATCCTTCAAGGCAACAACAATAAAATTAGCTTTTCGGTTGTCTATGAACCCAATATCAATAAAGAGTTTGAGTTGTTCTGTGTTGGCATCATGACATCCTTCAAAGCAATAACATTCTCAAGACATAAATATAAGGAGCTTCAACTTCTCCTAGACATATCATTTAAAGGATCTACTATCATCGTCATTCCTTCTCAATCTTCTTCCCAAAGCTTGCATTCAGATAAAAGGATCTTATGTTAATTCTGCTCAATAGCAAATTAAATCCCCTTTATCACTAAACTCCAACAAAAAGTCGAACTCCTATGTTGAATCTTCTCGTAATGGCATGCAAAGCCTTAAATTTCATAACATAAGCAACTTTTTTTTTGTTCCTTCTTTGATATCACACCAAGAGGGATTTGCACTCTATATATGCATGGAGAGATAATTGCATTTTTTTTAGCTTGTTGATTTGTCTTTATTTTTTTTTTAGCTTGTTGATTTTTCTTTATGATATATATATATATATATATATATATATCAATTCCAATGTTGAAAACTCACAGGTGGCTACACATAAGCCAAAGTCAACTAACCAAAGCAAACCTCTGTTTAAAAGGCATGGCATATCATGTCATCAATCACCTCAACAAACTTGAGGCATAAGCTACTCTTCAAATGTTCGCTAAGATAGAACTAGAAATGAAATCAACCAAACCTCAATAAACTTATGTTGGCATAACTTTTTTTTATTTATTTTTTTATTTTTTGACTTTTTTGTCTTTTTTAAAAAATATGCTTGGTTAGAGGTTTTGTATTTTCTTTTTTAATAAATTATTTTAAAAATACTCAAACCAACCTTTAGGTGGGTTTTTTTTATCTTCAAAACAAGGCCACTAAACCACCTCGTGACAGTCACTACAACTACCATCATTATCACCACAACTGGCTGCCACCACCATTGTTTGCGGCCAGCCCACTAACATGAGCGCCACAGTTGCATAAATTGGCATATGCAATGTTATATTATAATAAACAACTTATATTTAATATTCCAAATATGAATTCATTTCATATCAGCGCATTAAAAAAACAATATTAAAAGTGATCTCAAATGGCCCCTGAAATTCCTAGGTAAAAAAATTGAGCAAAAATTACATTAACAGGAATAGGAGTAGTACCAAAGGGTAGCTCAATAGTTGCTTTCGATTTAATGTCTAATCCATGATGTTTGCAGCGTGCATGCAAAGCTTTCACTAGCTCTTCAAGATCAGATTGAATCCGATCAGCACGAACCTTGAAAAAATAGTGGGTGCTTAAGTTGGACAGCTGAGGTGTTGGATGACATGAAAACTAATAAGCTTACATGAAGATTACCTGAAGTAGTCCATCAGAACTTCCACCCTTCTCCATATTAACAATTGCATTTTGAAGTTCCAATTTCCTTCCCTGCAATTCAACATGGTAGCTTTTAGACAAAGTGACAAGAAAGCAGTAAAACAAGCAAAAGCTAAGAAAAATTGGCAATAAATTGATTACCCGTATAGACATCAGCCAAGTAAACTAACCTGAATATCACGAAAAGTAGCCTCTTCCACAGTTAATTTTGAAGCCACTTCTGCAACTTGCTTGTATTTCTCTTCATACTTTTTTGCCAGCGACTCAACCTGAAATGAAGCATAATTGTTTTTCCTTAAACAACAGCAATACATAATGGTGATTCAAAATTTTTAAAATCTGCAACAAATATGCTGATGATCAAATGCAAAAAATTCCGACAGCATCAAGTTTCTACGTTACATTAAAAGGTCACAATAATCACATTCAAAAAGATAGATGAGCTTATTGCTAATATCAACCACAAGGTAAAAGACACCTCAAAATACTTCATATGACAAAGCACAAGGTATTTCCTTTTTCACAGCCAAAGTTGAGGTCCAAGGATCTAATTTCTGGAAACAAAAAAAAGGGAACAAGGTTCAAGCACCCTGACTGCCAAAGGCTTATCTGGAAAGTACTGATAAGGCATACATTTTTTACTCAGAAGATCATGCCAACCCATTCTACTATCGTAAAACTAACAGGAACTATGATCCCCACCCTTGTTTTACAATACATCCATTATTACAACAAAAAATTCATTTCAATTCCAATTTAGATGTAACATGATCAATAAGTCTTTCAAAACGCTCACAACATTCACAACATAGATGTAATCCACAATACAAACTGGTCTTCTATTTAGGGAGGTTAGTTTTGATCTCTCTCCGTTCCTAACATATTTTATGCTTCCACAGGAACACTAGCAGGCATCAATCTATGGAATTTATAGTTTATTCCAATTACATACTAGTTGAATAAATATTCAACATATATGAATGATAGTGAAAAACAGAAAAAATGGCTTCCCAGTTATGAACAACAAACTAGGGGAGGCTCCGAACTGCACAACACAGAAAACACAGTAACGGTCATGCCTGATTTTCCATAATAGATCGATGTAAGTCAATTACCTCATAGTAAGTAATACTTTGGAACTTTTTTCATGCATGATTTTCTTAGTATTTGCGCAATACCCACCAACCTAGACGAGTCGGGTTCGTGGTTTCTTTCATTTATCTCACGTTCTTCTCCCCTTCTTTTTTTTTTTTTTTCTTTTCTTTGTTTTTTTCCACAATCCCTAGCCATCGGATTTTTTTTTCCCCTCGCCGTTTGAAACCCCATCACCTCCCTCCCCCT
Source organism: Dendrobium catenatum (assembly GCF_001605985.2). NCBI lineage: Eukaryota > Viridiplantae > Streptophyta > Magnoliopsida > Asparagales > Orchidaceae > Dendrobium > Dendrobium catenatum. The sequence goes on from NW_021573316.1 coordinate 406,450, forward strand.
TCTCACGGCTAAACACCCACCAAGCCTCCCCATCCCGCCGGCTCCATGAATTCCACCGTCGGCCTCCCCACCACATCCACTTCCCCATGCCTTTGATTTCCTAATTAGTTTGGAGATTAAATTGGGAAATTTCTGAATTTCAAATTCATTTGAATTTGAGTTCAAAATCTTTCCTAAAATAATTAATCTATTTTAGGAAAGTTTTAATCTCATAAATTCTGAAATTCAAATTCAATTTGGATTTTGTTAAAACTTTCCTAATGCATTAAACCAAATTAAGAGACCTTAAATGCTCTCATTAAATGCCTCCCATGATCCCTCATGCTGCCGATCCTATAGAGAAGGGCTTGGATTTATTTCCTAATTCCCGTTAACGTCTCTTGGAAATTATTTTCTGGCAAATTTCAGCCATCTCTCTTAACCGGCTTTGAATAAATATCTTGCTTAATTAATTCTTAATGATAGCCCACTCAAATTGGAATTATTTCAAAAAACCCCAAGGCTGCCATATTAGCTTCCCTCCACAAATCTCCACCGAAACTCCGAAACTCCATCAGATGTTTGAGTTTCCTGCTTCCTAAGGCTGTAACCAGTGAATTCCAGCAATCTTCACTGTTTTCACAGCAACGTGAAGCCTCAAAGCTGCTGCTTTACAAGGTCAACCTGCTGTCCATCTATTTCAGCTCATCTGAATCGCCATACAACAATTGGAGCAGATTTTCCTTGCTAATCAACACCTCGTCAAGTCAAAACAGCAAGGTACTACATGGATAGCCGACCCCGACACTGATTACGGGGTAATCTGTCGACGAACATTTTGAAGGCATTGAGTGGAGGATCTTCACGTCTCCCTAGCAAAGGTTTCTCCTCCCCTTGCATCTTATTTCTTTAAATCTGAATTCTCGTTGGTTTGATTACAGTCACGGAGGACTCTTCCACTGCTCTTGCTAAGCTTAGTAATTCATAGGAATTGAGCGTTTCTTCTCTGCATCCTAAATCTCATTGTTAGATTAGGGATTAAATTGAAAACTACTATTCTGTATTGTTTTTGTTTTCTTAATTATCTAGAGAGTTCAAAATTCGGAGCATGTAATGTAACCTACACAAAATATCTCCTTAATTGTTTTATTCCTCGTTGATATCTGCTGGTAATTTTATTCCGAAACTATTCTAATCTAAATGTTGTGCAATGCCTAAATGAATTCATAAGCACTTCATTTAGGTAGTCCTGCATCAGCATCTCTTATATTTGAAAATTCACAGCTCTCACATGGAGATGTGAAGCAGTGCATGAATTTAGATGGATCACCCAACAAAATCTTACCACAACAGTCTAGTTTTATGTCCCTCTCTTATCTTTCAATTCCTTGTTGTTTCCTTGCACCTCCCATTGTTTTTTTTTAATGTCGATGGATTTCATACAGTTTTCAAATTCATAAAGCAATGATCTTCATACTTGAATTTGTTTGAATTGATCTGAAGGAAAAGAATGATCTCAAATCATATGACTTCCTTTCAAGGATGACAAAAGCACCAGGATTATATACTTGCATTGAATTTTCCTCTCGTATATAGCAGCTTTTTAGCATGTCATATGATCCAACAATTGTACTCATAGATCTTTGTTTTTTCACATGTTTCGCATAATTTAGGTCACCATTTTTAGTAAAGAGAAGGCCTTAAGTAGCAGTTAGAAAATCAAGGGGGCTTTTGACTGTACAACGCAACACTATAGATAACACACATCGGGCCTTATTTTAAGTCAATTTGTTCATAATAAATAAGCAATACTATGAAACTTTTGACATGAACAATCTCTCTAATGTCTGGTTTTTAAAAATGATCTCTTCTATTTAAAAATTCCTAATTCCATATGGAGATGCCAAGCAAAGTAATATAAACATCAGCTACAGCATCCCTGTTCAACCATCCCGTGGCAGCAACAATGGGAACATCATGCATCACGAAGAATGAAGGATTACTGCTTCCATAGTGGCTAGCTGAAGGAGGAAAGCGGATAATAAACCAAGTGTCAATTAAATAAGAGCAAAAATTTGCTATAAAGAAGGACACGTCCTTATCATTTTAGGTGATTTGTTAATGTTGTTATTGGGAGGAACACTTGGCTGCAACCTATTTCAGTAATGATTAGGAGAAACAAATTTCACAATATTATAATAAAAAAAAAAGTAATTGCGTATTTGCATGAAAAGTACCTCATGTTTATCACCAGATGCTCTTTCAGTGATCTCATTGAGTTTGTTGTCACATCTACTTTTATAAAGAACCTACAGAAAAGGTAATGGAACCACAAGCTGAGAAATCGGCAGTGAAAAGTTAAACACTCCAAAATAAAGCTTTCCAGCAAGAAGTAAGTGGGGGATAATTTACTTCAGATGTCCAAATTCATGAATAATCTCTTATTTATGAGTGGCGTATGGAATATAAATCCTACAGCTCAAATCATTAAAAAGTTGGGAGTACAGGAAAAGAAAAAACTTTTTTTCCACATAGCTTACCAAGGCAAGATATAGATTTGTAATTTTCTGCAGAAATTACAAAAGGAGCCTCATAAATAGAGTAAGAAATGTTCACTGCGGTCTCACTAAGTAGCTAATATCACTAATTGCACCTTGGATCATCTTCTGAAGCTTAGAGTGAACCGATAACAACAGAATCAAATAAGGAGACTCACCAGTTCCTGCATCCTAGTCCGATAATACTCGACTTTCTCCTTGGAATCCAAGATCTTGTTCTCCACCTCTTTAGGCTGTTTTAAGGCCAAATATCAGTAAACTTATTCTACCTGGAAAATAATTTTCATAGAAATTGAAAAAACTGGATAAATGAAGCAGAATGAAAGTAAACAGTCCAAATTATACTACTGAAAAATTCAAGTCCATCAGGCAAATACAAAAAGCAGCTGTAAATTATTTTTAAAAGCAGTCAGTCAAAGCTTAAAAGTTAAACATAAAAGCAATACAACAAAGTAATTTTTGAACCTCAAATGTTGAAAGGCTTGAGACATTTTAAGAAGGGTCACTCAAGAACGTGTAAATAACAGCCTTTGGATGAATATTCCAACGACATTAACCAAGCTGAAGAAAAAAAAAACGGTGGACCTTAATCATCTAAATCAATATTGTGTTCAGATGCATCAATCTGTGCTTGTAATGATTCCATTAAACCAGGTTCCAGTCCAATGCAAAATAAAAATATTCTATGATGCTTGGCCTTGTCACATCAGTTAACTCATATACGTGAAAAAGAATGCATTTTAGATTAAGGATTGAAAGAGAAAATCTTTGGAAATAATACAAAGGATAGAAAAAAGTTGCCAAAAGTGGCGGAACTTTCTAGAGTAATAATGAAGGAACGGGAAACTCCATACAAAGGTATCACATATGACAACAAAGCGCTCTGATACCAATTTGATAGGAAATACTTGATTTCAAGTATTCCCTAATCACTTTAGCAACAAATCTCAAAGCGAGCTGCTGTCCACAGCAGGAAATCAGCCAAAAACAGTAGAAAAATAGAGAAAAACTGCAGGAGATGAGGAGAAAACACTTGTATTTTACTAGTAGACAATGAAAATAGCCAACTTCCACCTCCAACCGAACCAATCAGGTAAGGGGAAAAGGAAGACCAGCAAACAACACAAAACAATTCACAAAAGATAGCACAGGAACCGGGTACAAGAAGCCACGGGAAAACAACCAGGGAAGAAACCGAAAAGCCAACACATAAACCGGGTAAAGGCAGCCACGGGAAAGCAACCAGGGAGGAACGGAGAAGGCAACCCAGGGAACCGAAACCAGCACCCAGCAAACAATCACGGGAATAGCACAAGGGAAAAAACGAGGATACACAAGAAGGGAAAGAAGCAAGCTCCAACTCCACATAATGAGCTAAAAGAAGAAAATCTTTTCAAATTTAAGAGCTAAGTAGTGAAATTACTCCTCCAAACAATAAGATAAACATCAGCTCAAGCACTAATGAGCTAGCACCAAGAAGATCCCAAGTTTTCAGCTCAAAACCAAAGAAGCCAAAGCCCAACCCGAGAGCAGTTAAGGCTCAAACCGAGAGGCAGCAAGCAGCCCAAAGAACAAAAGGACCCAAGATGATTTGACCGCCCCCCCCCCCCCTTGCCTACATCAATTTTTCTCCCGTTGAAATTGTTCATCTCCTGATGAAGCTAGAGTTTGCTTTGAATCTTGTCCCGAGGCTTTCGAAGGCTGATTGCATGGACTATGACTCAAAACAAAACTCATCTGACACCAAGACACACACGACAAGCATGCTCTGATACCAAATTGATGCAAGCAAGAAATTAGAAAAAAAAACTAATTTTTGCTTGCAAAAAGATAACAATTCCTAGGATAAAAGAAAATACATAAAATTCTCAAATTTAAATAAAATACGACAAAATACAACTTTTATAAGATAAAAGACTCTTACAAACTTTGACACAAACACAAAATAAAGACACCTAAAAGGAGCTTGCATTCGTCGAGAAGAAAGATACAGGTTGGGTGGTCACTTGCGACGAGAAGAAAGAGATTAGAAGCCGAGACGAAACATAGCTAGCAAGCTATAGAGAAGAGAAGAAATGGGGGACATAGCTCACAAGCTATTCCCAAAAAAGAAAAAACCCTCGATTTTTTTTACTCCAAAAATCAGCACACAACAACACTCTCTAACATACAAAACATCTAATATTTATAGGAGAAAAGGGGAGCCAAACAGCCAACTTCCACCTCCAACTGAACCAATCAGGCAAGGGGAAGAGGAAGACCAGCAGGCAACACAAAACAATTCCCAAAAGACAACACAGGAACCGGGTAGAGGAAGCCACAGGAAAACAGCCAGGGAAGAAACCGAAAAGCCAACACAGAAACCGGGTAGAGGCAGCCACGAGAAAGCAGTCGGGGAGGAAACCAAGAAGGCAACCCAGGGAACCGGAACCAGCACCCAGCAAACAGTCACGGGAGCACAAGGGAAAAAAAGAGGAGACATAAGAAGGGGAAGAGGCAAGCTCCAACTCCACATAATGAGCTAAAAGAAGAATACTTTTTCAAATTTATGAGCTAAGTAGTGTAATTACTCCTCCAAATAATGAGATAAACATCAGCTCAAGCATTAATGAGCTAGCACCAAGAAGATCCCAAGTTTTCAGCTCAAAACCAAAGCAGCCAAAGCCCAACCCGTGAGCAGTCAAGGCCCAAATCGAGAGAAAGCAAGCAGCCCAAAGAACAGAAGGACCCAAGATGATTTGACCCCCCCCCTGCCTACCTCAGAACTCATCAACAACAACATCAAGCCTTTATCCCACTATGTGAGGTCAGCAACATGAATCCTTTTTTCTCCATTGTGCCCTGCTAAAAGTAAAATTCTCAATTAAATCTAATAAAGAAATATCATTTCTAATATTTTCTAACCAAGACTTTTTAGGTCTACCTCTATCTTTCTTAACATAAGTTAAATCGAATACATTTACTTTCCTAACCTGGTCATCAGAAGGCCACTATTTTATGTGAACAAACCATCTAAGGCGACTCTCTCTAATCTTATCTTCCACTGGAGCTACTCCAACCCTTTTACGTATATGCTCACTTTGTATCATGTGTCTAAGAGTAAGGTCACTCATCTACCTAAGCATCCTCATCTATGCAACACTTCACTTAATAGTATGATTCTCTTTTAATGGCCAACATTCTACACAATATAGCATTGCAAGTATAACAACCATCTTATAGAATTTTCCCTTAAGTTTGAGGGGGACTTTTCTATCACACGACAAGCATGATGTATTCCTCCACTTCAACTATCCAACTTGAATTGTACTAATCATATCCCCATCTATTGCACCATCACTTTGAACAATAAACCCAAGATATCTAAAACGTGTATTCTTATTAATGAGTTATCACTCAAAGTCACAATCCCCCAAAAAGAACTATTATTTCTAAAATTATAATCCATATATTCAATTTTAGATCTACTCAAATGAAAGCCTTTAGACTGTACGGTTGAACTCCATAATTCAAGTTTACCTTCAACTCCCTCTCTAATCTTATCAACAAGAAGAATATCATAAGCAAAAAGCAAACACCAGGGTACAACCTCTTGCAAATGTCTAGTGAGAACATCCATGACTAAAGCAAAAATATATGGGCTTAAGGCTACCGCTTTCTTGTTGTTCAGCTCTCTCTCTCTCACACACACACACACATTCCCTCTCTACCTCTTGCTCACTCTCACTCTAGTTATCATTAAAATCAAATGTAAATATGAATTTTTCATTTGAATCCAAATTCAAATCTCCAACCACGTCCATAATATACTGCCTCAATTCCTAAAATCATACACTAAATTCATAAGAATAAAACATATTTATTTCAAATCATTAAACTTTCTTTTAAACTCCCATGACAAGCTTATAAACCATATCACGTCTGAATGGATACTCCTCAAGCTTTCCTCTGAAGGTCTTCTTGTCATCTCTCTTCTCTTGTTGTCTAGGTCGTTTTGGACCCAACACTGCCTTCTTTCCCTGTGTGCAAATCAACTCTTTCCATTCAAACATAGGCTCAAGCACTTTTTGGTTACTTGGTTTAGAGCATGTTTTCATTTTAATTCCTTAAACAAGAGGCCATAAGTTAAAGATAAGTCAACTTCCTTACATTGTCCTTTTCTCCTTCCAATAACAATGGATATTACTTACTACCCAATTTTGATGCACCTGAGACTAAGTTGTCAAAGATGAGTGAATTGGCTCCACTGGTAAGCCAAAATTGACCATCAAGTTTGATTTTCCAAATAACCACCATTTTAAACAAAAGAGCATCAATACAACCATAAGGGTGCATGAAGATCTCCAAACTTTCCTAGATTAAATTCCATGAAACAAATACACCAAAATGAGACACAAAAATGACAGGGACAAAATGGCACGACAAAAGCATTTAAAAAGTATGACATGATACAAGGTAGCCACAATATTTTCTTTAATAAATTATTAATTATAATGCATAATTAGAAATATTTAACATCAATATTTTCTATTTCAAGGAAAAAAAAATCAAAGAAGCATAAATCTTAAATTAAAGGTAAGGCAACAAAGTTAAAGTCATAACTGAGCATAGAAGTAAAGAAAAAGAGCCATTGAGCAGAAGAAAAGGTTTACAAAGATACAATAAGCAGAGATGGAAAGCTTCAATGACGTGAGAAATAGTAGAGGAACACAATACTAGCAGACGAGCAAAAGGCTTGGTGGAGGAGGCTAGATGAGGAAGCATGCTCGATAAAGAGGAACAGCTCATGAAGAGCTCAGCAAAATGAACGATCATAGGCAAGAAGAGGCAGCATGCAAATTAGAGCTCCTTGGGCACGTCAACAAAAAGTCGACAACATGAAAGAATCAATAAAGCACAGAGATAGTTGAATTTTTGTTTTAATTTTAACTTAGTTATACCAAACCAAACAAATATATATTATTGAAAAGGTATCTTACGCGTCTTGCTTCCATGAGGGACATGAGGGACATGCTCACATGCCTGGTTCATTCCAACTCTAACTTTAGGAAAAAATGAATACCTCATACATGATTTTAAGTATATCAAACATGTGTCAAGCAGTGTTGAGGCGTGTTCTAAATTTATAAATTAATGAGTGCTTCAAAGTTTAAATTCTAAGTCTCATTGATGAAGTTCTTGAGGATTTATAAAAAAGAACTTTTTGTCAAATATGTTGTAGATGAAGTAGTCCTCCCTTCATCTCTCAACACAAGTTGGACTTCCCATTATCTCTTCTTTGTCAGGATGGATTTCCCATAATAGATTTTGCATTCATCTCTTCTGCTTCAAGATGGATTTCCCACTAGGAAATTTCACCAACTAAACAACAACGCAATAGTTCTCCAGTTCTTCCATCATTAATACTTCAAACCTCCATAGCACAGTTATTTTTAGACCGGGGAATTGATGTCCCGTAAGACTTACTTTAAGTTGTCACTAATAGCATCATTAATGAAGTTTCTAACATGGTTTCTCCCATATTTTATGTTAGTTTTTCTCTTGTTTTAAGTTAATTATTAGCGGTTAAAGCATCATTGTTCATTTATAATTAATTTTGTATCTAGTTATTTGTATAAGAAAATCTTTCCATTTTTAATAAGACTGATTTCAACCCCCCTCATGAATGATTACGAATTCACATTTCCTACTTTGTATTTTGAGAATTTAGTACCTTACCTTGAGAATTCAACACGATGTTCTAAGGAATCAATGTAAACAACTTAAGAAAGCGCTATTTATCTATCTTTTCTATTACATTTTCCTTTTTCTCCTCTCCTAAATCCCTATGTTTAGGTAGTTCGGCCACATTCCTTTTATAAGAAGTAGCCTGCCTAGCTAACGAGGTGTAAAATATAAGCTAAAACTGATAGAATGCAGAAAAAGGCAGCTCAATAAATGCTTGCCTTGGTCAAGTAAATTTCAAATCTAACCACCACGGTTGCTTCAAATGCCACAAATACAATCAAGCTACTTATTAATAATCATTCCACACAAAAACAGGTTAGCCAAACAAATAGCGAATTTACATATAGAAAATCAAACCTGGTTACATATTTACTAGGCATGTCAAAATCAGGTTGCCGTTCGAATTTGGGTCGAACCCGGAACTGACCGGACACTATTTGACACAACTTGAACCCGATCCATTTTTATAAACGGGTCATAAAATTAAACCTGGACCCGAACCGTCAGGTTTCTGGGTTGACCCAAACCGACACAAAACATGATTTAGCCGAAGTAGCATGTGAATGGGAGGAGCACCGTAAGAGGTGGACGGTGAACGCCAGAAGAGGCGGATGGCAAACATCTAGACTAGGGGTGTAAGTGAGCCAAGCCGGCTCGAACTCGACTCATTAACAAGCTCGCGAGCCTAACTTATCGAGCTTCGAGCTCGAGCTTGAGCCTACAATCGAGCTCGTATCATAAACGAGCTCGAGTTTGAGCTCAACCCGACTCGACTTGAAAGCTTATCAAGCTACTCGATATATATATATATATTATTTTTTATAATATTTGACAGCTTAATTTTTTATAATATCAAACAAGCTCGAGCTTTTCAAACGAGCTCGAGCTTTTGAGTCGAGATCGAGCTTGATATTTTCTAAACAAGTCGATCTCGAGACCACTAATCGAGCTCGAGCTCATTAAGATTAAACGAGCCATACTTGATAAGTGTGGGCTCCGAAAAATTCCATTTTGATGATCCCGACCTCTCCGCGCCATCCTTCAATTTTTCTTTTAAAATGTTTGTATGACGATGATGACAGAGAGTCTTAACTAGATTAGGTTCCGGGGGAATTTTCAGAAGGCAGATTGGGTTTTAGATAAGACACTACCCAGAGATTTCGCCCTCATTTTGTGAGGACTTTTTTATCTGAGTTCTGGTTTCCTATAGGCGCAAGCCCCTATAGTTAATTACCCCTCCTGATAACAGGAGAGAACTTTCGATTAAGGCTAGTCATTAAGGATGTCGAATAGGTTATAAACCTATCATATAATAGCAATAGTTTAGGGTTTTAAATCTTGAATTTGGATTTGAATTTTGAAATTTGGAATTTGAAGTTTATCACCATGAACTTAAAACTGGTGGTGGGGGGAATGAAGACGAGCCCGATCAAGATCCCATGGTTCCGTCGTCCCGGGCTGCCATGATCCCTGGTCTACTTAGTCAGAGGAGGTAGTCGACCCAACCTGATAGAAGGCACCTTGTCGGCAGCCATGGGTTGCTTCGTCCAAGAATACCTTGTAGACCTGGGTTGGTGTTTGTCTAAGGGGATACATCTGAATCCACCTTAGCTAACAGAAGGCTTTATGCCTATCAGATATATCCTATGATTCATAACTCAAGGGTTTAACGCCTTTAGGGAACATACGGGGTTTGGCCGTGATCGTAATATAATGGTGTCATTTTGTGGCAAAACCACCCGATCAGAGGGCACGTGCCACGTCCCTGTTGGCAAGAGTCTATTTGAGGATGAATCGTAGTGATACACCCGACATGCATTTGCTCTTTGTGAGCTGAGGTTAATTTCAAATTTATCACCCCCGACAAACGGTTGCGGGAGGTGGATGATTTTTTTAGTTTTGAGTTTTTTAGGTGATAGATTTTATTTCAAAAAATTTGGATTTTTATTGGATTTGAGATCTCCGGTTGAGATTTTCTATCAACACGGCCATCATCGGGGTGGCATTAAGGTCACATGTATTTTGTAGAATTTTGGGAGGCATTTTAAAATTCAAGTTATGTCGACTCCAATCCTCTCAAGGAGGAGGATGAAACTTGAATATTAGACCCGTGCAGCATTCTCGAATCGTTGGATTTGATACTTAGATATGACGATTGGAGTACATGCGGGTCGTAGTATTTGACCCTGCGCAGCATTCTCGGTCATTGGTGTTTGTACTTTTAACATGTTGACCGGAGCACATGCAGGGATTGATTTTAGTTTAAGGGATCATATTTAATATATAAGGGACATTTTAAAATATTTAAATATGATCCATTATATGAGAGTGAATTTTATTAGGAATGTTCCAAATTTTACTTTAAAGGGCTTTTACGAACGCCTTCTGTCCGCTTGCAACCATATATTGCGGATTCGGTAGCGTTGTTCTTATAGGTTTCATTTGCAGCAACATAAGAAGTATTCTTTACATAGCTTGATAAGAAGAATGCTTGTTCAATAGGCATATACGAGATAGTGCAGATTATGTAGGAAGAATTATCTTGCTTGCTAACAAAGTTCTCTATTCTTCCGTAAGAGATTGTGTTAGTGGTTCGTGAGAGAATTATATTGATACTGCTATAAGTTCTCCTATTCTTTTCCCCGTAGAGAGATCATATTTTTGCTTGTAGGCAAGTTGTTATGGGCACTACAAATTCCTAATCACTCACTCATAGGTGAATTGTAGTATATCTTGTAGTGGGTAATTAATATATTAATCTACTCACATATTTATAGGTAAATTATGATATGCCGCTCATCTATCTGATTAATATTAGCTCATATAAGCAACACAGCGAATTATATTCATTACAATCATTTTGTAGTTAAGGCGACCCTAATAATTTTCTCATTATTTGAGTATAAGGTCTTTATGAGAAATAATCACAGTTTTCAAATCATCAAATTGTGATTCCTCTTAATTGTTAAACCGCATTTATGTATTGCTCATTATAAAGTTTTCATGTAACATCTTATGATCTCTTACACATGGCCATGGAATGATTAGTCACGTCTCTGCAAAACTACAAGATTAGGGAAATAGGCGCCTTTTGTTCGGTTCTAGTATAGAACTCTGGAGAGGTAACCGGTAGTCTCTTTAACATATATCCTCATTCTATGGAAAGAAATAATTTATCATAGATGAATATTCTTTCAAGAACTTTTTATATAGAGCAATGAGATTCCTTCAAAATTGTAAAGAGCTTGCAATTAGTTCTTTTTAATAATACTATTTATTATTATAACCATGTTTTTCAATGGACAATTTTTTTTATATAGTTGATGCTTTAATATTTAGTAGGTTTTTTCATTCAATGACTGTTTTGTTATTTTTTTTCAGGTTTTTTGGTTGTAGTTCATTAGTATAGACTTTGTTTCAATTTTGTTTAAATTTATTTAACGTCTTTCTATTGTATAGTCATTTAGTAATTCTAGGTATCTTTATATTGTTGTATTGATTTGAGTTCCAAATATGTTAGTCCGATCGAGTTAAGTCCAAGTTTGAATTTTAGTCACCATATTTATTGATGACGAAATTTATTTTAAATTGGATTTTAAATTTGAATTATATCAGTATCATTACAAATTTTTTAGTCCGTCCTTTCGTTGTTCATCTAGTTTTTTTTAGTTATCTGGTGATAGATTTCGGCTAGCCTTCACTGTCCTCTTCACCACCGGATGGGAGTAATGTCGGAGATCGCACGTGCGATAAGTACTGTTCCCGCCTGGCCGGATCAAACAGATTCGATTTTACGGCTGTGCGGAGGTCTTCAAATAGTTTATACAAATTCATACATTCTTCAGTGTATCTATAAGATCGAGGCGGTATGTTCTTTCCAAATTTAACATTGTCTACCCGGATCAAGATTCGCGGCGTAATTGGTTCTTCAAAAATGTAAAATCATCATACCCGTTGGGATCAAAGTCACAGCGTATGGTACTTACTGACACCTGCTGGAAATCCCATTCTTTTATTTTAATATGTTATTATTTTTTTTTATAATATATATTATATATATATATATATATATATAAAACATATATTATAAAATAATATATATTATAACATAATATTATATATTATATGAATATAACATAATATATATTATAATATAACATCATAATATATACTATATATATAACATAATATATAATACATAATAAATATTATATATTATAACATATAATAGAGAGAGGGAGAAGGCTCGGACTAGGGCAGAGCCCGATCGGAGACAGGGAGGCGGGATCGGAGGCACGCACGGCGGAAGCGGAGGCGGAGGCTGGTCTGGCCGGAGGCAGGCGGGTCCGGCGGCGAGTCCTTCGTCGACGGCAGGCCGGCGAGTCCTTGGTCGGCTGGAGTCGACGGCGTGCTTCGACAGGAAAGGCGAAAGGTAAGTTTTGAAACTTGATTTCTTCTTCTTCTCAGTGTGTATGAGTGCGTGAATGTTAACCGAACGAGAGGAGTATTGTTTTATTTCGTGAATGAGGCGGTGGTTGAATCGTCGTGAGGTGGGACCGGCAGAGGCGGTTGTGTCGTTTGGGGCTTAAGTCGGTCGGGAGCGGTTTGTCCGATCTGGCGTGCAACAGTTACAGTCAACAATAAGGCAAATACTTGACTCGACCCGACTCGTTTGCACACTAATTTAGACCCATCGTCTCTAGGAAGCCGGAAGGAAAGTCGTCGAAGCCGAAGAAGAGGAAAACCAAAGATAGAGAAGAGGAACGTCATTGAAGCCGTGGAGCATTGCGGACTGCGGAACTAGCCTAACGTTTAGGAGTAGGATTTGAACCGAGCGCCAACGGACAGCGGGGCCACTAGAGAGGCGGATGACGAGGTTCATTTACCGCGAACTTTGGGAGTTAGGGTCGGGTAAGTTGCCATTCAAGGTCAACCGGGTTTTTGAAATGAATCTATTTGTCCAAATCCGACCCGTTTGACAAATGGGTTGACCCGTTTGACTAGGAATTTTTAGGTCGGGTCAAATATTGACGCCTCACATATTTACTCAATGCATAAGGCCTAGCACATTATTGTACCTATCACAATAAATGCTTGTCAGATTGCACCCAATATTAGGAGCAACCCTTACTGTACAAACAAAAGATATTTTACGAGGATAAACTTGTTACTAACGTGAGAAAAACCAACAAATAGTCTTAGCAAGCATATTACTGTAACTTTAAGCCATCTTCGACCGGTCCCCCTTAAAAAATATTTAGCACTCCCACTTCTTCTCCCTCATCACTTCCCGCCAATAAAAAGGACACTCTTGTGGCTTCGCAGCACTATCATCTTCCCCCTTAACAGTACAGCACTTTTGCCTGCATTTCATATTAAGTTCTGCACCTGATTGAGAAAGCAATGGCCACCATCAGTCCATGCTATCACAAAGAAAGCTAGCAAAACCATCCACTTTGTTATCAAGATCAACATCGCATGCATTTCCTGTTGCATCCTCAACTACACCACACCAGTGCTCAATCAAAATGTAACCAAAACTAGGTCGAAAATTCAGAAGTGGGTCATTAGAGACAGATTCTCATATATTATTGAATAGGCATGAATGGTGTTCATCGGAGATCATTAATGCTGGTTTTGCATCTGAAGTACAGATATCTCCCATTAACAACATAGCAGTCACTAGACATTAACAATGATAAATTTATTAAAACTCCATCACAAAAACATGTGAATAAATAGAGAAGAACAGAAGGCAACTCAAACCATTTCTTGGACACCTACTTCAACCATAAAATTAAGAAGTGGACAACCATTAAACGTTTATATTGCACAAAACAGTCTTCACTTACATGTTATAAGATTCAAAATAGGTAAAAAAAAACAATGTGAAACCCTTTTAATCATTGAATCTAATATGACAAAAATATATTGAATCAGCATTTTTTAATATCAGCGTAAGGATACCATTGCCTCCTACTTGAAAAACCCATCATCTTCAGAAATTAAAGGAAATACCTTTTTTGGACCATCTGTAGCCTCCTCAAAGGCTTGCTCTTCATTCTGTTGATTCACCAGATTCACAAGAAATGGTGCCATCAGCCCTTGTTGCGATCGTTGGCCACCATCTACTTGATAAGGAACTGTAGATTGCATGATAGGTCTCATTCCAGTAGTGGGCACAGGGGGACGCGGCCCAGGAACCCCTTGTCCTGATAAGCCTGATTAAAAATTAATAAAAGACTTCAGGAGAGATTAAGGACAAACAACTGGTTGAATAATAGAATATCAGAATTTATCAGTCAAAAATAGCTTCTTATTAGAGAGAGAGAGAATGATTAACTAAAAACCCACTAGTAGAAATTTAGCTACCGGTGCTTGGCTGCTAAATTGGCTCACCATATAAGCCTGAAGGTTGACCAGTGGCTTGCAGCAAAGTCTCATCAAATCTAAGCACATCTGGAAGTAAAGCTGGAAGAGGACGCCCCTCCCTGAACCGCTGCATCAAATAAAGAGCAATACAAAATTCTCTAAACGATAGCATGCTATCATTATCTTGATCAGCCAAGTCCCACACCTGTTTCAAGACCTCTAGAAATGCAACAAACCAGTTTACCCGGTGAATAAATGAATTGTAAGAGCAGAATGCAAAATAAAAATATCTCAAATTAAGAATATACTAATCTGGATAAGAATATCGGAGAAACGGCCTAACACAAATTTGAAAAGGTTTGAAACCAAGCTATAAACAATGCTAAACTAAAGAATAATAAAAATGAAAATTTACTGAAAGATGCAGAAAAATGAGAAGTAAAAGAGAAAGATCTTTAGAATGATAGTGTCCCAAGTTTATGCGCATAAAATATGTAGAACAGTTATGCTTTAATAAAAAAGTTAGGAACTTGAAGTTAGTGTGGAAGTAAGACAGCGGAAACCTAAAAAAATGAGAAAAAAAATTCTGGAGGGAGGAAGGACCCAAATTTCTGCAAATAAAAAGGTAGATCACTTCTTCTTTAATTTGAGAAAAAAGTACATGCTGCAGATCATATGACAAAATACCCTAAAGATAGAAATTAAAGCAAACTTTGCAGCAAGTGCACACCTCTAGGAAGCTTCCAACTGAGGAACAAGTTCCGTGCCTGTTCACCAGTGATTTTTCCATCTCTATCCTTATCTACCTCCACAAACACCTTAGTGTACTTTTGAATATCAGTTTGACTAATTCTTGGCCATGGAAGCTGTGGCTGACTGGCAGAATTTGGAATTCCAGCTGTCAACTTAGCTGCAGCGGGTGATAAAGTGCTTTGAATTGGATCTAATGGATTTTTCAGCAACATTGATTGTGCTCCTGGAGGTGGATTACCACCAAGAGGTCGTACAAAAGTGCTCTGCGAGGAATCAAGTGCACCAACCTTTGAATTTTGAAATAAGGAAGCAGTTGGAGCAATTCCTGCTGAGCTAGGTGTGCTAGCAGAAGAAAAAGCAGCTGAAATACCATCTTGCTTTACTTGAGGAGTTGCCGAAAATGCATCGCCTCCGAAAGCAGAGTCCGAAGAAAAACCATTTCCAGATACAACCAAAGCTTTTGAATCCTTAGCATCTAATACACTGGTAGATGCTGAGGTCACTACTGCAGATGGTGTAGGTGACATGATGGTCATTCCAGGTGTTGTCCTTGCCGCAGTTGACCAGATACCATCCTGTTTTATTGAAGACACAGTGCCTTGGACAGGACCTTGTGAGGCAGCCCCAACAGAAACCCCACTGTTCATGCCAAACCAATCAGTCGATATGCTTGATGCTTTTGAAATTTGAGGCGCACCTGAGAAGCTGGTTGCTCCAGGCGGTGTTGGATTAACACCCTGTATCGGATATGAAGCAGCAGCAGGTGTGCCTTGAGGTGGTCTTGCTAGATGGCTGTTTGAAGGAGAAATCAACTGTTGATTCACAGCTAAACCAGGTGATATTCCCCTTGGGCCAGAGTTTTGTGATCCCATTGGGCCAGCAACACTTATATGGGGGGATGCTGGCATTGATATGCCTGACTGGGGCCTCAATGTGACTGAAGAGCTCATTACAGTTGCAGGACCATGTACGGGATTGATCTGAGGAGCAGGAATTTTTGCAGTAGCCGGACTGAACAACGCAGCCTTGACAATGTCAGGTGTTAGTTCACGGCCACTTTGAGCCACAGTAACTAGCTTCAATGCATTATAAAATTCTGGGCGGCCAAGGAAACCACTGTTGTTCTGATCAGAATACTTCCATATCTGCGTGAAGCTATAATAGTTTAAGTAAAAGGTAAAACAAGCATAGAATCTAGATAGAATTTCATCGGATCAAATAACCCAATGGTGCATTTTCTAAAATGTTTGAATCACTCGTCATAAGAGCATATTATGTACGTTGCACATCGGAGGGAAGAAGACCAGATTTAGCTGAATCGCAAAAAATACTGCATGAGAAAATTTAAAAAATATACAATAAGTACATGGATTACAACAAACAAGAATAAGCTCGATTCACAGAAGATATTATGACAAGTACTGAATTTGCTTAATCTCTCTGAGAGTAGTCATTACAAGTATCAAAGAAAATGAATGAAAGACAAGGACTTGCTGGTGAGGTCATTTCATAGGTAGAAGAAAAGACCTACGAAAAAAAAGGGGGAGAAAGGTACAAATTTCAACAACAAATTACACTGTCAGCTTGCTAATCAACCGCTGATATTTGCATCTTGGAAAAACTATGAAGTTTGCAATTTTGCATAATTGAATAAGAGTTCAAAAGAACACTGAAAATCACTAAATTGAGCTGACAATGTCCTTATTAGGCTAATCACAAGTCAAGTGATTAGCAATAAAGTGTAAGTCAGGATATCGCCTTATTAGACACTCAAGTGCAATTTACTTGGCAATCTCATATTAGCATTGTGATTAAAGCTTGCCAAGCCACGTCCTAAACACAGCTGAAGCATGAAATTGTTAATCATATTACAAGTTTACAACATGAAGATCTTACAAGTCTTAGCAAAAAGTATGGGGCAAGACCTAAATTAGAAAATCCAAAGTTATTTATCCACATAAATCCTTAACCACTTTCAAATTTGTACCTTAAATCTTTACGAATAAAGTACTTACTCCCTCCTAACATGAAGCTTCCAATAATTTACTTGGTCCAGCAGATCAAAAACACGAGATATCAAATTCTGCAAGATTCTGGAGTTCAAGAATAAAGCAGAACCCATACCCATATAAAAAAGGCTGCTGATTACCACACCTTACAACATGCATGCACCAATGACCAGTATACTCATAGCTCAAGAACCAACCCTCTCCCTGTTGCTAAGTAGCGTCATTAGAAGGTGTCAGAGGTCAAAGGGTTACCAGAAATCCTTAATCAATAAAGTAAGAGAATGACTACCTCAAGATAACTTTTTTTAAAACACTAATACTAGGTAAAAGCGAGCATCACAAACCAAACATTTCAGCCTAAATTCTCTTCTACTTCTAATAAAAGGATAAATTTCTTCATTCTGTTTCTTCGAAGAAATGATATCTTGAACTCAGAAAATGTATCAAGGGTTGAATAAAAAATTAATGCCTTGACAGTCTAGTCCAGATATCTCTCAAAAGCATGCTTCTTGGCGGAAATCTACATAATGTCTGCCAAAGCGAATCCAATAACAAAAATAAGAAGAAAATGTACATCGAATTGGTGATGTCCATTTAGAGGGTAGATTTGAGAAGGCTTGTTGATTAGTAACTGGTTCGATCTCTTTTCTCAATGTCAACCATCAATCTCCATAGCATCTAAGTCTCATACCATAACGAATAATCAAACAAGATCCCAGAGGTTCATAATTGAATTTCCATGCAACTATCCAACCAAAGCACAACATATGATATTTTGAACGCAAGCTCAGCAAAGAAACTACTCCAACTAAATGGCATGCATGACTGAAGTCAACCATATCTCAGTAAGCAACTCGAGAACAAACAAGGAACCAACACTGAAACACAGAAATAATGACTTAATTATCACGGTACTAAACAAAGACAACTAACATCAGCTAAGACTGGTTGGGGCAAATTAGATCCTTTAAAGAAAGCAACGGCTTCCGAGCCGCTGATCCTCCCATCCTGATCCAAGTCAGCTCTCTTGAAGTACGCCTCGAAGGCATCAAAGTTCGGTGGCCGCAACGTCGCCATCTATAATCGAATTCCCAAGATCAGATTTCGGTGCCGATCCCTAGTCTCCTCCAAAACATCAATCCGGCGGTGGAATCCCAGTCGGATTTTGTAAATCCCGCCGCCGGTGTCCAGGAAAGATCGTACCAAGGGTTTAGGAGATCTCCTTGGGAGAGCAGCGAAAGGCGGAAACAACAAATGGGTTTTACTCGGCGGATAAGAATCTCGGAGCGATCTGCAAGAGGTTGGGAGATTCGATAACAAAATTCCGCCTCGCCACAGTCATAATTCGTCGTCGGATCGATCCCACGGTTGTAGGGTTGCAGGTCGCTCGATCGACGACAAGAGAGGACTGTAAATTCTCAATGAAGGCTCTGGAAATGGAACTTTGCTGGCGAAAATATCCAATTTATTTGACCGAATGGCGGAAATAACCCTTCGCGTGCATTTAATCTTCATGATGGTAGTAGAATCGGATTTGGCTAAACCGAGACGATAATGTGAATATTTACATAACACCCTTTTAATTAAGTTGTGTAAATTTAGGTTTTAATTAGGATCACTTTCTTATTTTATTTTTTTATAATAATTTTTTACTAGAAAATAATTTTTAAAAATAATAAAAATACTGTCCCAAATCAAGTCTCGATAAGATATGAAACTAAAAAATTAGAAATTCAATGTTTAAAGGCTCAATTAGGGTGAAACTATATATTGAATTGAAAAATGTCTAAGTATTAAAATCGTGTAAATATAATCTAAATTATATAATAATAGAAATATATGATTAAAAATAAAATCATTTAAACAAATAACATATTCAATAATTATAAGTTAAATACTTTTAATATTTAAATTACTAGCATTTTTTTAGCCATAAGCAAAAAAAGATTTCTCTTAACATCTTCAAAGAAGATATCTCCATTCTTGAAAAACTTTTAACTTATATAATCCTTAGGGTGATGAAGATCTTCAAAACATAAATAAGTATGCAGCTCGCATATTTGTGATTAACATTTACATAAGTGCTTTTTATATTTTGAATGTTAAGATTTTATAAAATTTAAATTAATATCTCAAAAAATAATATCTATTTGCAATATTATTATACATATTCAATAAAAGGCATCACATCAAACAAAGATCTCAAAAAATTTACATCCTTTTAAAAGAAAATAAGTTGGAGAGGAATCGCGAGATATCCAACAAAGAGAGAGAATAAATAACTTGGGGTAAGGAGGGAAGAGGGCTAGCGCATGAGGGAAGAGCTAATACTGTCACGATCTTAACAAGAGGCTCGAATTAATAAAGCGAGAACGAATGGTCAGACGATTAACATATTTCTTTCAATAATATAAAATAATTAACAAACTAACATTCCACATATAAATAAAGAGATAATAAAATATTTTTTTTCAATTTAAACATATACATAAACCCTATTTTCATTTGATCTCCTTCTTATGTTGACAAATTCTTATATTTCAGTTATTTATCTGAAATTTTAATTTAACAGTTTATAATATAACAGTTAAACATACATAAAAATAATCATGATCTTTTCCTTGTATAATTAATATATACATAACATTTCATATCACTGCCAAAAAATAGGATTTTCGCAGCATAATAATTCACCTTTCCCGGCGGTTAAAACCGCCACAATTTTATTTGCAGCGGTCGAAGAACCGCTACATAACCGCTGTTTTTGCAATCCGCTGCAACGGCCTTCCTCAGCGGTTTGAAGACCGGCGGGGTAGCTATTTACGTCTAGCATTTTTTTGCAGCTGTTATCACCGCTGCAAAAGTACAGAAATATGGCGGTTTTAACCGCAATAATGGCTAGCGAAATCGACCTGATAGCCGCTTTGAGGCGGTTTTCTGGTCTGTAGTGGCGGTTATAACCGCCACTAACGTCTAGAATTTTTTTTTTTTTTTAATTGTGAAACCTGGCCGTTCACCCTAGATCTAAGTTGGTTAGCCAACTGTGACCGCAAATAGACCTGTAACAAACAATATATAAATATTCATCTTTGGTAAAGCATGACGTTAATTGGTAATCAAGAGTGTTAATATATGAAAGCCTAAAGTAAAAGTCATAACAATAACAATAATAACAAGGAGAAAATTACTATTCCATTCAAGGAAATGAGCAGTTACTAAGAAATGTACAAGTAATAAAACAATTAGAAATCACAAAATGCCAAGTTAAACTCAAGAAAGATTACTAGGAAACACTATTTCTTATATATAACAAGGAAATGAGCACAAAAAATGATCTTACATTTCAAAGTCAAAACAACAAAAGTTTGAAATTACATAAAACATCCACATAACCAAAAGCATCACATCTAATAGTAGTGCTCATCAGCATACTGTTAGGCATCAGATAAATTGTCATTTCCACCCTGAAAATAATATAAAGAGAATGAGATAATAATAATCAAGCAATTTACATTTAACTTAAAAAAAAAAATTGATACCATTTCTGATCCTCCATGGGGTGGATGATTCCTTTGAATTTCTTGCACAAACTGTCTCATCTTATCACGAAATGAGCCAAATTCTCTCGCCTGATTATCACGAAATGATATGAACTCCTCTCTAAGACTAGCTATCTGTCCAAAACTGCTGCCGCTACCACTACCTTCTTCATTTTTGCTTTGAGGAAAGAATCTACTCGGCGTAACACCAAATCCTTGGGTACAAACTCTACCTGAATGTTCTGGTCTCATAACTATAGCAAAAACTCTCTCATTAGCTTCAATACTTCCTTCTTCAGGTGTAAGCCCTTCTTTGGCTAGAAGCTTGCATGCCTGCATCTACAGTTCAAAAACATATAGTTAAATATATTTAAGAATGGATTTATAAAAAAAATTGTAATAACTATATATATGTACCCATCGCTGCATAGCGTCCTCAGATGACCATGTCCCATTTTTGTGCATCCTATTAATTTTCCATAATTGTAATCTGTTCGTAATAGACTACAAAAAATTATAATAACAATGTAAGTTTGAAAATAAAATATTTAGTAGTTATAAATGTTTAATTCCATACCGTTTCTTTTTGTCTTCGAACTGAACTCACACGACCCATTGTGTGAGGACAAGTTTGTTTCATGGCATTGGCATAATTTTTCGCAGCCCAAGAGAACCTCAGACCCTCAAAAATTTAAAGAAATGTCCACCAATCTACTTTCATGTGCAAGGGAGGAATAGACTGACTCAACCAAAAAGAGTAGTAATCAATATTCCTTTATAGGACACAGCTCATCTTGGCCAGTTGGTTGAGAGCCTAGGCTTCCAACTAAAAGGTCTAAGGTTCCAGACTTTGTGTATGCGTTATGTGTGTGAGTTTGCCTTAAATGGCCTAAATGTCCCACACACACACACACACACAAAACATCCCTTTGCACGAGAATGTCATATATAACATCTGTAATATAGCTAACATCCTACAACTCACATACTTCAAATAGAACAACTTGACAAAATAATTTATATAAATGAATATGTTTAACATAAATAAATAAAGCTTTGTTGTAGTAGTCTTAATTCAACATGTGTGAAAATAATAGACAAAATAACTTCCAAGTTGCATAAGTTCACTCTTACAATCTTATATAGTAATTAGAAAGAGCATCCCTAGAGTAAAAGCCTAGTACCACATATAGACCTTGCTTAAAGAAAAAGCTTAGTACCACATGCAAACCATGGTCATAATATTTTTTAACTGCAGCTTATATAATAACAAATGATATAATCTCATAATATCATGGAATCATCATTAGGATCTCACACTTGCCAACCACTATTTAACATTGAGTAACATTTCTAGAATTACAAAATTCTAGATGAGAATAGAGATAATCACATAAATATGTGCACAACTAGAATAGTGAAATGCAAAATTTTATTCAATAAAATTTACAAAACATTAACATAACTTGATTTAATTCAAATTTGTATGAATAAAGTATGGGAACACACGAGTGATGTAATCACTAAAATTTGAGGTAAGATAATATAGCCTATTTGGGGTAGAATTTTTCTTCAATTGCTTCGATCCCTTGAAACAACTTCTATAACCCTCCAAATCCTTGCTTTATTTCCCACAAACTAATTAATCACACAAAAGTCAACCACCCTAGTTTCCCCATTCCACATTTGTTCCAACTACTACTACTCAAACTCTAATGAGAAATCCACCAAAGCCCATTCTCTTCTTGATTTAGGTCATTTATAGGCATGAGGTTGCTCTTGATTGCCGATAAGCTTTTATTTTGTTTGATAACTAGCTTCTCGCATTCATGTTTTTATTTTCTCTTTGATTGATCATTGTTCGGTTCTTTTTTTTTTTTCAAATAATTAGATTTAGGGATAGATGCTTTCATTTAATTTTTGTAGTATGTTTCTATATATTTTTTATTTTGATTTTATCTTTAATAATTTTCTTATATGTTAATTTAGTTTTAGATATATTAAGTAATATTTCTTTGAAAAAAATAGTTAGCAATGATGATTATTGTATTAATGAATATAAGTAATATTACAAGGGTGACAACTAATATAGTTAATAAAGAAGACAAAATATGGAGCACTTAGGTACAAAGAACAAAATAGAGACAACATAAATAAAAATGTCTTAGTCAAGAATAGTTACATAAATTACCATGATTGTTTCCTAAAAATACCGATCATGACTAGTGGTAGTTTGAAAATGGTCCATTGATAGCAACCGATCATACAATGACGAAATTTTAAGAGGATTGGTAGCACACATCCAATCATGACTATCGTTCAATACTACATTTCACTCTCAAACAAACGGGCGAAATTTATAAGGAGGAGCTTTGCATTTCATGTTTAAAAACCAACGACTAAGCTATGGTCGATTAACATAAACCCTAATGATGCAAACGAAGTATATGAAGAAAAACAATGAGAAGAAAAAGAGAAGAAGATGATGAAGGGGAAGAGACTCACAGTGATGAGGATCGAAGCTAGGCACGATCGGTCGGGATTCGCGAGGAGAAGATTTTCGTCGCACCGAAATCCGGAGCCGCTCCAGTTCGCGCGAAGAAGATGGAGGAGAGGAATTAGGGCTTCGGGTCACTTAAAGTTTTCTATGGGATATGCCAACGGTTTTAACCGGTGCAAATTGCAGCAGTTTTAACCGATGCAAATTGCAGCGGTTTTCATATTCAAAACGTAGATTTCGCAGCGGTTTTTAAAACCGCTGCAAAAATCCGCTGCGATAGTCCGTGTTTTTTGGTTATATGCATTACATGTATTTCAAAGAAATTATTTTTTTTTATTTATTTATTTTCTTCTTACATTGCATACTACTACTGCCGTTGCCAGGTCCCAAGTCCTGGATGAGAAAAGTGGAGGGTTGCGTTAGGTAGTCGACAGCCAGCGCATTTCATTTTTCTTTATATATATATATATATATTTAATCGATATATGCACTTTTTATAAGCATATACATATTCATATTATATTGTAACTTTAATAGCTAAATTTTCATCATTTTGGACATAATATACATTCAAACATAAGTAAATAATTAGGCATGACATTGTATTTAAAATTGAAATAAAAAATAAAAGAATATAATTGCTATTTAATAAACATAATCTTCCACTTTATTTTTCTTAATTTAATTTCTTTTATATATTAAACATTCATTCAAGATATATGCTACAACATAATAATTGTGTTAGGAATTGGTCAAGTTTTAGATTATGTTGCTTTGCAATACGCCATATCAATGTTCAATACAGATATATAAATGATATAAGTTGATGTAAAGGTTGTGAAAATTTGAATAAAGCTTTAGAAAATTTTCCTCCAACAGCTACTCTCTCCCCTCACCCTCCCCCTTCTCTCTCTTCCAAGAAGCTCAAGAAGCTTCTCTTCCTCAATCCAAAATCATAACAAGTGGTATAAGAGTATGGTAGAGGCGATCTCGATGAAGAGGGAATGTTCTTGTAGTCTAGATCGAAAGAGAGAGGTTTGTGGTTAGGCACTGGCAAGGGCTCACTATTGCGAGCTACAGGCAAGTCTTTGGCTTTGGGTGGAGTTCAGATGGATGCATGCAAGTTAGTGTGGGGCAGATCCTATGAGTGGATTGCATTAGTGTTGTAAGAGATTATGGGCATTAAGGGAGCAGCAGGCGGATTCGGACAAATTGAGTGAAAATAAGGCATGGGCGCACTCGCGCGGGGTAGGGGCTTAAGTTAGTAAGAGATAGAAGCTCGTGTGGGTCTCACGGGAGATTCGATCAGGTTCATGTGGAGCATGGAACGTCCGGGCAATCGGGCAAATGCTTAGTGAGGGAAGCTTCGGGAAGGTGAATTTGTTATGCTCAAGAATCTAATTTGAAAGAATTATTCTTTTATTATTTTAATAAATAACAACTAGATATATCTAATATCATATATTAGTAATAAAACAAATTACATAATTCAAAACATCAATTTTCACATTTGTATTCATTCCCAAAAATCATATACACCATTCAAGATCTATACAATCAACACATATTTATCATGTCTAGAGTACGAAATAATAATTAAAATAAAAAGAAATAAAATATGAGAAACTCTAACCAGCCTCACACTCATGATCCTTTGCCATGACATGAAATTATTTAATCACATATAATGAGCTAAAAACTCCAACAGCTCACCAAGACCTATAATTGAATTCAATACACAATAAATGAACAATATGCATATCAGGGATCAAATGATAATAATTACATTCATATGATCATTGAATATGTACAGAAATAATAAAATTCATATGCATTAGTAATAGAATCTATAAAGAGTAAAACATTACAATAAGAAAAACAATAAATTAGTAAATCATTACGAGTGTCAAATCCGTAAAGTAATCGTCATATTCATAATACCAATCACTATATAAATCGTATAATATATTAAATAAAAATATTGGTAAAGACTATTGAAATCATGTTAATATAATAAAATCATAAAAGAGTGTGTACTCATATTATCCAAGTATTTTAGATCACGTGCTCAGTATATCTCATGCTTCATCAATAAATAAATCAATAGTATCAATATCTAAATCGGTAATAATAATCTAGTGGCAGGAGCAATAAAATAATGCAATACCAATAAATCTGTGTCGTAACAATAAATCCATCCGATAATAAAAACAATGTATCAAGAACATGCATTTTAGTAGTCACACTAAATAAGTAAGAAGTCATGGCTATCACTGTATTTTTCTGAATTGTATTATTATCAGTAAAATGCTGACTCAGTAAATAGAAACATCACTATTTGCCCGATAGTGTAGTAATCATCTCCTTATAACTCTCAATCAGTATCACGGGAATCAGTAGATGATAACGCCAAATCATAGTTTTTAAAAGAAAGCTCGTCTGGCCACCATCCAGTACATGAAAACCAGTCTGCAACCAACTGGTCAATCAGTCCTGACTTGTCTTTTACATACACATTTATCATAGCACTTTAACATAATCTCAATATCATATCCACATTTTTTTTCTAATATATTGCAACAAATGATGCATAATTGAAAATAATTCAGAAAATATTTAAAATGTTTTAATTGTATATAACAAAAATCTTACTGAGCAAAAATTTACATTTTTAAAATTTAACCAAATTACAATATATTACATAAAATAATATTATGAAGCTTTAGTTGAACTAAATCACTATTTTTAAACGTTAAAATAAATTTTTGAGTAGGCAAAAAATCGCTATATTTTCAAAATCATCTGGTAAAAAATCTCAAATAACTACTAAAAATGTTTATAATCACAATTTCTATAATATATAAAAAGCATATGGTGAAAGTTTACCAATACAAAAGTATTCTTGTTTTTTTATAACGGAAACACAAATTAGATCAAAAAAACACCAAAAATATAACATCTTTGAAAATCAGAAATAGGGTAAATATTTCTTACAGCAAGACGAGTAAATATCCCAACAGACTCGACTGATAAAAATTGTTCCACGGCCTCCAAATCTATATTTGTCTTTTTCCCTCTCCTCTCTCTCTCTCTCTCTTAATATCTTAAATGAAATCTTTGTTGCCGAAATCAAGAAGAGAAAAAAAGATTTAATGAAGTTATTAAGTGACTTTAGACATTTTTAATAAAATATTTAAATAAATATTTAATTTATTCAAATTTTAATAGAAAATTTATATAAATCAATTTGGGATTTTAAAAAATTATCTATAAAATAAATCATATTATTTAAAAAATAATGGTGAAATTAGTTTACAAAACGGACAATTAACAGTCCTAAAATCCTCAATTGCACTGATAGATATCAATTTCTTAAGAATTTTTACTTATGCCTAAAAATTATGAAAAAAATCGAGCAAGTAAAATAATATAATAGCAATGATATGGTGAAGAAAGTTTGCAATTTGGAGTTATATTGACTTAAAGATTTAATTTACCTGAGTCAAAATACGAGTTATTACAGAAGTTTGTTAGACGGGTGGAGGAAAGATGAGACGTTCTATGTTTTCTGGTGGATTTAATTGGTGAGAGGAAGGTTACAAGGCTAGGAAGATTTAAAAAAGACATAGAAATAGTGTGATTATCGTGATTGGAGGGAGTATAATCGCAGCTGGGGGCCGCTTGACCTATTCACGAGCGAAAGAGAGGAGGTCCTCTTGGTTCAAACGTAAGGCATAGGCTTCGACTTGGCTCAACCTTGTGCAAAGATCAGTTCAAGCATTGCATAGGTCACACGAATAACTTGGACCGGCCGATCCAAGCACAATATATCACAGTAACAAACATAAATTAACTCACAGTAGTAAACAAACCATAAAGTGAGAAGTCCAAATACCCAAAAAGGCAAATCACCCTTTGTGGACTTTCGAAAGGACACCACCCAGCGAGTGAATAGAATGTGAAGGGTATACGATCGCTCCATCCCAATGGATGAGATGATTGCAGGCCTCCGCGTTCTTCGCAAGTCGGCCAATGGGATGGCAGATTAGATCATACATACGACTAACCATTGAGGATAGCGGCTCTCGCCATCGCACCTTGATGGGTGATAATATGCATGACCTGATCTATATCACGGGATTTCTCCCACCCGTTACATCAGCTTGAGTGGAGTTTATGTGTTTTCAAAATTAAATTAAGGCTTAGATTGAAGTTCAATTAAGAGTGTTTTAAATTCTGAAGAGTTTGAGATATTATGAGTAATTTTCTGATTTAAAATGAATTTATTAGAATTTTTTTGAAGTTATCAGGGCTTAATTAAGGGGAAAATTAGGATTTGTTAATTAAGTGATTTATATGATCCTAAAAATTTCTATAAAATTATAAGAGATTTAAGATACCACTAAGTTTAAGTGTGTAAAGTTTCATATCAATCAGAGATCTACCCTAGCTCGTAGAATGTTTCTAAGTTCGCTA
The DNA here is from genome assembly GCF_001605985.2 of Dendrobium catenatum. Classification (NCBI taxonomy): domain Eukaryota; kingdom Viridiplantae; phylum Streptophyta; class Magnoliopsida; order Asparagales; family Orchidaceae; genus Dendrobium; species Dendrobium catenatum. The sequence goes on from NW_021573316.1 coordinate 434,363, forward strand.
AACGGGTCATTAATTTTTATCCTTAAAATGTCGATAAATTAAGTAGGTTTGAATTCAATGTTAATGACTAACCTATGGGGTAACATGAAGGGCATGCAGTAAAATAAAACACACTAAATCCTAATATCTAGGATGGTCTAAGCTAAGTGCACATGCAAAATGTGATAAAATAATGATTAAGCATACTTAACGATGTGATTAGTGAATGATTGGAGCTCAATCATCCACTAATCTTCTCCCCATGATTTCTATTCATATGCATGATCAATATTTAAAATTTCACAAAGTGATTCTCCCAAAATTAAGAAATGAACATATATGTAATTTAAAATACACATATATATTAATAGATAAACATATAAGTTTAAAAATAGAATAATTAAAAAATAATTTCATGTTCATACTCATGGGAGATCCACTTGTCACCCGATCAAGGCTTCAAAATAATTTCAAAAATAATTTTTAATTTAAAAATAATTAATATATTATACATTTAAATAATAATTAAATAATAAAAGTAATTAAATAATAAATAAAGAATATATAAAAATATTATTTTTTTATGTATGAAAATGATTTTATAATAATCTGGATTCTAATCCAATTGAATGACATAAGTCTTAAAAGTAAGGCATTTTCATCTTTAAGTCTCTATCTTCGAGTGGATCATCTTCCTCCAGATCAATTTCCTTCGAATTGTCTTTGTAGAGCTCGTCCTTCAGAATAGTACCCAAATGAGAAAGAAACTTCCTGTGAGGGGTCTTTCTTACTCCCTTTGGGTGCCTAGTGTTTGAAATGCCTCATTTTTTAAGACTTTCATAATTTGATACTTTACATCAAATTATATCATTAAAAAAAACTAGGCTCTCCTGTAAGGTTATCCTAAGCAGTTAAAAATAGAAAATCCCAAGCATTATGTATATGAAGAGCAAGGTACACAATGACAATCACACTTGGCCATGCTCTTTTAATTTTAACATCTCTAACATCAACCCTAATATAACCCATAATTAAAAATCTCACGTTAAGGAGATTTGGAGAAAGAACAAAAGCAAACATCCCTAATATCAACCCTAATTAACATATTTATATTCCCAAGCCTATCATTGATGGTTATGATTAGATCTAGAGCTAATTAGGAGGGAGGGGAGATAATTAGAATGAGATTTTGCTCCCCTAGGGATTTAGAAAGATTTTAATGCATTGAATGGATTTAAATTAACCTAAATAGGTCAAATTGACCCATTAAGACTTGGGTTGACCAAGTCAAAGGTTGACTTGGTCAACTTGGTCAAGTAGACCGAAATGGGTGAGGGGTTTGAACCTAAGATGGCCTTGCATTGAATTAGAGCTAATTTGACCCAATAGGGCATAATGGGTCAACCTGGGTTGACCTTATCAACCAGGTTGACCCAAGGCATGAGTTTGGGTCCAATAGGTTGGGCTTGACCTACTGAGTCCAAGGGAAAAGAGGTTTGAGCTTGAGATGAAGTGGAATTGATTTGAAATCAAAAGAAAGCATTTGGGTCAATTTGGATCAACCTGGTTGACCTGGTCAACCAGGTTGATCAAGGGCCTGGGTTTAGGCTCAACAAATTTGGTTTGACCCATTGTACTTAAGGGAAGTGGCCTTGGGGTCTGACTTGATTAGTTTGACCAAGTCAACTCCTTGACCCAAGTAGTTAAGTGAAAAACAACGTCAACACCCTCCAGCTGAGCACAACCTTGTAATGTCTAATTTCATCCCTTGAGAAAATAAGAACCAACTGTGGATTTAATCCAAACTAATGCAACATAATGCTAGTAAATAAGAGTACATATCTCTCCAGATCATCATCTTAGATATATTTTAATTACAGAAAACTTATGAAATAAAATAAATCAAGTAATCAAAATAAACAAATTATAAAAAGATAATTGCTTGATGTGATGCCTCTAATGAAAATAAACACCGAGATTTTCACCAACTTGAAGTCCACGCAGCAGCAGTAATGGCAACCCAATCTATCAAATATTTTCCAGCAATTTTACAAACCAGACATAGCTATAATATTTTAAGCTAAATGCCAGACCACCTAAAAGTCCTTATCAAGATCAGTGTCAATTAAATTAACACATAGCACCAGCCATTAAAGACTTCAGAAAGCTTACTTACTTGTACCCTCTTTGATTGTTAAGACATTTCATGCTTGTCCTGGTGTGAAATGGAATCACATAAAGGATTAAAAATCTTAAACCATCGGCTGCAGATTCATAATCAAATCCTAAAGTGCTTAGCGAGATCCAAACAGTAGCCATATGTATGAGAACAAGCTCTGAATATAAGTGTAAACTTCGGAACAAAAAGGATAATTTAATGAAAAAAATAACCAACCATAACTTCTTTACAACTGTGTAAGAATTATATTAAATAAAACTACAAAGAAGGAGAAGCTAAGGCAACATAGGCTTCGTTTAGGACGGCTTTCTTATTGTTTTCTGAGGCAGTTTTTTTAGTACAAAAATTTTTGTACTAAAAAACTGTTTTAAAAAACAGTAAGAAAGCCGTTTCAAACAAAGCCGTAATCAGTGTTATATATCAATTTGAAGAACAGTAAAAGAAAACTTAGAAGAAGCTTCTCCTACTAAACTCGAGAAATGGTTGTAGCTTAGCAGTGTAATGACTTCAACTTAGGAGAAATGTACAGGATATCACAAAAGGCCTCGTTATTGGCAAATTATTAGGTTCGGACATCGAACAAAAAGAATCATCTGAATTTCTCTCTGTCTACAGTAAAAGTGCAGTCAAATCGCAGTTACTATAGCAGTTGCACTTTGACTGTGTTTTTACTGTAGACAGAAAAATCCGGATGATTCTCTTTGTCCGGTGTTCGAACCTAATAATTTCTCATCGTCACTTGGTCTTCCGACAAAAATCCTAGTCTTCCTTTTGCTTCAAATCGTCCATCTGAAACTCGAAGGTGTGTTCCCTCCATTCTCCATCATTTACATCCAAGTATCTCTCATAGAAGCTTACCTCCCCATTTGATACCACAGATAGCGCAGCCATGCTTCGAGTTCCATACCGACCCTTTGGTGGCAAAAAATGAGAAGTGTTAAGATAATGCCCGTTCAAGTCGACTCATAAGAGTGGAGAGAGAAATTTGAGTTACCCTTTTGCTCTCAATATCAACAAAGGTCGAACTCAAATTGAACTCCCACTCAGGCTCACAGCCAGTATTAGGCAATCTATTTAAATCAGCTTTAACACTGTCACTCATAAGGTTCACAAATACTTCCTTCTCTGGGATTTCTTCATTACCATATCTCCTTAGAAGTTTGTTAAAGTTCTCATGGAGCCGCAGGGCCTACAAAGAATCTCCAGAATTAAATAAAGTACTTAAAAAGATAAAAATGATTGTTTTATGTAGTTGCTTCTTGAATAGTTTTAAAACTATTGTGCAGAATGGTTACTATCAGAGGTTTCACATAGCATGGGCTGAAGAAACATGTAGAGTAATGCTTCAATTAGTGTTGTGAAGGTTTGCTGGAATTTAAAGTTATAAGAAGTGGGAAATGTTAACAGAAGAAATCATGGTTGGTTCATTTCCTTAGAACTTTTTAAGTAATTAAGAACAAGTGGTCAATTGATCTGACATCAGAGCTAGCAGTAGCGACCGCGGACGGTTGTGAAACATGTCCAAGGTCAAAACCCTCCATAGCTCTGCTTAAAAAGCTATTGAAGATTTTCAAGTAATGAAAAAAATATTATTTATTGACTTTATATGTAGTATCAATTAATTTATTTACATATTTGGACATAAATTCATAATTTGAATAAATGATTATATAACTATTGCATCATTAGTTATAATACAACAACAACAACAACATCAAGTCTTTGTCCCACTACGTGGGGTCGGCTACATGAATCCTTTTTCGTCATTTTGTCCTTTTAAAAGTCAAATTCTCATTTAAATCTAATAAAGAAGATGTCATTTCAAATATTTTCTAACCAAGTCTTTTTAGCTCTACATCTACCTTTCTTAACATAAGTCAAATCTAATACCTCTACTCTCCTAAAAATCTAATATCTCAACTTTCCTAACCGGGTCATCGAAAGGCCTCCATTTAATGTGACCAAACCATCTAAGGCGGTTCTCTCTAATCTTATCTTCCACTGGAGCTACTCCAACATTTTCACGTATATGCTCATTTCATATCCTATCTCTAAGGGTAAAGCCACTCATCCACCTAAGCATCCTCATCTCTACAACACTTAACTTAGTATTATGCTTCTCTTTTAATGGCCAACATGTATCAGTAGTTATAATAATCATCTGAAATACAAATTACTACGTATGGAATAATAATTATACATAACATAAGGGATTAACATTTACTTACTACTTACATATGCAACTAAACCATATTATATATTTCTAGCTGAACAATAATAACCATCAAGAAACCATGAGACAAATCTAGTAGGAAAATAAAAGATTATACAAAAAACAACCCAAAAGGCAATAGGCCTAGTGCTGTCAGGTTTTACTTATTAAGATCTCCAAACATAAGAAAAAATGAATGTCAAGGAAAAAAGAACTATAAACAAGGAATATAATATTAGTGAATTTTGATTTGCAGAAACTGAGTGGTTTACCTTTGGCCAAGGAGTGTCTAACTTTGCATTAGAGAGCACGTGAAGACCTGGAGAAACAATCTGAACTGAAGCAGGCTCACCTTCTGGTCTATTAGAAACATAAACCATGACTTTTGAGCGGATATCAGCTAATATTAGATTGAAACCATTGTATTCAGTTGCTTCTTTAGCCGTCTCCTCTGCATATTCCAAAGGACTCATGTGGCTCTGCTTACAAAGTGGAGCATAAAATAATGAGAAGAAAAATATATAATGGCATGTATCAATTGAATGGAACTAGGAAAAAGACATCCCCACCACCTATTTGGGCCTCTCAGTTTAAATATTTATTTGATGTTTTGTTATAGCTATTGATGGTTCGTATTTTTCTTTGTTGTTGCTAACTGATCTATTGGCCCCTACCATTTGTTGGCTTGCTTAGGGAGTTCTTTGATTTATAATGCTTGGTTGACTACAGACCTGCCTAGTTTCAAGCTAATCAAGGACTCTCTTTATTGGTTAATTGTTGTTGACTTTGGTCAGTTTTGACGTCCTCTTCATTCTGACCAGAGCGCAAAAATACCTCCACACAAGTTTTTTTGGGTGCTTGGGGCAATTTTTCACATGACTTGTAATGGCCTATTTGATTTGATAATCCGCTATCGATGTTTTGTGCCATGTTTACTGGTTTTGAATTCTCATTTACATTGCTGGTACATGTTTATACAGGCTTTCTTTTGAGTTAAATTCCTTTTGGTTATCAAATCTATTGTTTGGCTGAAATGGTTGTCACTTTGACCCACCCTCAGCACTTTTTTTATTGGTTAATTTAAGTTGAGTTGCGATTTTCAATTGAACCAAAATAAAGTGAGAAAAATATAAAATGGTGAAAGTAACAGAATAACAAAACTATAATAAAAGTAAGGGGTAGGTTGGTGATATTGATGAAATATATATACATATACATGAAAATGTTGAAAGCAGAAATTAAGTGTTGGATTCATTAAGAAGTAAGCACATAGAGAGCCCAGATAGAAAAGGCAGTCTTAGACGTTCTAGAGACCAACTGTAGGTTTGTGAGAGAACTATAACAACAAAAAACAAACAACTTAAGCACAGGCAAGATAGGCAGCACATCTAATGAAATAGCAAGAAGAGAACCCATAGAACATCAATGAAGCCCATCTTAAACTTTAGAATTATCTCAATAAATCTGAAAGCACTGTACAACAACATCAAGCCTTTATCCCACTACGTGAAGTCAACTACATTAATACTTTTTCTCCATTGTGTCATGTTAAGAGCCAAATTCTCATTTAAATCTAAAAAAAATAGGTCATTTCTAATATTTTCTAACCAATTTTTAGATCTACCTCTACCTTTCTTAACATAAGTCAAATCTAATACATATACTTTCCTAACCGGGCCTCGGAAGGCCGCCGTTTTATGTGACCAAATCATCTAAGGCGACTCTCTCTAATTTTATCTTCCACGGGAGCTACTCCAACCTAGGGGTGTAAGTGAGCCGAGCTTATCAAGCCACGAGCTTGATGAAACTTGGCTCGTGAGCTCGCGAGCCGGCTTAATCATTATTAATATTAAAAAAATTAATAATTAAAGAGAATAATATTTAATAAAAAACAAGATTTGGATAAGATTTGAGCAGAAGAAGACCGGGATTCAGGATTGGAGGGAGAAAATCTGGATTTGGGTGAGGGAAGGTATGTTATTAACAAAAAAGATGATGAATGTAGTAAAAAAAAATACAAAACATTAAAGCATTTAATGCATTTAATGTATCATGCAGCATGCAGCTGCCAACTGCTCTTTTTTTGGAAAACGAACAAAGCATAACTCAAAGCATTTAACTGTTGTTCATTAATTATTTTTAAAAAACTAATCTTCCCCAATAAAAAAATGTTCTTCTTCATCTTTTGCTTGGAGAACAAACCGAGCTCTTAAGATTCTTCATCATGTCGCTAAGCTCAAAGGCTCGAATTGAGCATAACTCCGTGAATCGTGACCATGCCTCTTTGTCGATGTCCTTTCTTCCTCTTTCTTCGGTGAATTAAGTGAGTTACTGAAGGCAGTCCAAGCTTGCAAGTCAAGCTCGAGCCCGTGACAACTCAGGCGAGCGAAATGAAATGCAAACGAACGAACAGGCCGCTCAACAGTCTCGTAGCTTGCTGGAATCAGGAAGCAGGAATTCTGATTTACGTGCAGAATCGAATCGCTCGATGAGCCAACCTGCAGTGCGACGAGTCGAGCTCGAGCTCAAGTTCGAGCCGACTTTCTGACCGACGAGCCGAACTCAATAAAGACACTACTTTACTCGACTTGACTCGTTTACACCCCTACTCCAACATTTTCACATATATGCTCATTTCGTATCCTGTCTCTAAGAGTAAAGCCACTCATCCACCTGAGCATCCTCATCTCTACAACACTTAATATTATGCTTTATGCTCCTCTTTTAATGGCCAACATTCTGCACCATTAAGGATTGCAGGTCTCACCACCATCTTATAGAATTTTCCCTTAAGTTTGATGGGAAATTTTCTTTCACGAAACAAGCCTAGTGCATTTCTCCACTTCAACCATCCAACTTGAATTATGCTGATAATATCCCCATCTATTTCACCATCACTCTGAACAATAGGCTCAAGATATTTAAAACGTGTACTCTTATTAATGACTTGATCGCCCAAAGTCACAAACCCTCCACTAGATCTATTACAACTAAAATTATAATCCATATATTCAGTTTAGATCTACTCAAACGAAAACCTTGCATGCCTAAAAACAGAAGTATCTAAGCACTTTAGACCTAAAAAATATTATATCTAAGCATGAAGCATGAAATACACCAAGTTCCTTGCATGCCTAAAGCAAAAGTAGAATAAGGAAATTTTGCAGTCTAAATAAACAACTTTCAGAACCAAATAAGGAAAATGATCATTGGGGATCAACGCTAAGATTTTAAGCAATCAAATTAAAGACAACAAGATCAAGCCTAGAAAAAAGTAATAAAGTTTGAAAATGTGAAACCTTTTTAGGGGATGTTTCTTCATTCATTGTCATTTGTCATATAAATGACAGTTTATGTTGTCAAAAAGTGGATAATTTAGTTCAAAGTTTTTTTCTGCAAAAGAAGTTATGCACTTTACAATACATCCGCCTAGTTTTGAGTCGTCTTTAGTGTCTATTACATAATTGGAGAGGTTCTCTTCCACAAATATGTTATAAATATTGCAAGTTACAAATTCAAAAATATATTCTTCATTTATATTTGGTCAGCTAATTTCCATGCAGCACAAAGCAAGATAAAATTAAGAGCTTTAAATGATTCGTAAACAAAAGCATACCATGGATACATCAAAATACTAGCAGCAATGCAAACTAAAACTAAATATACAGAAGAAGATCTAAACCCTAAACCCTAAACCTAATTCAAAATTACCTGCAAGAATCTAAGGGTCAAATCTCCCCTACTTTTTGCAGTAGAGGAAGGGTTCGGCTCCCTATAATTAGTAAGGAAAGCCAATCTTCCACTTCTTGTACATCCCAGCCATGTTCCACCAGCTAATTCATCCCTTCCTCCCAAAATCTTATCATCGGCCTCCCCCCACCACTCCACTGGCCGTGTAGGCCTGCATACAAATCCCAATCCGATGACAAATATTGAATTTTTAGGTTAAAAAAAGTGAAAATGTGTCAGTTCTTATTCATCAAAACGTATTAAGGGTTTGGTAGATCGCCTTGCCTGTCGTGGTACTCATCTCTATTGGACAAAAGAAAAAGCGAATACTTGGGATGATTCTGCCAAATCCAAGCAGCTATGCACATATTTTCGTCTCCTTCTTCTCCTTTCTTTCCACTCCCTTCAACTACTTGTAAAAAACGCTCTTTTTAAGAATCGCATAATCGAAAACAAAACTGGGACTTCTCTCGCCCAAACCACGAAGGCGGCAGGATTGAATGCCCAAATTCTAAAAATTTGGCAAATTATTCTAAGCGACTCTGTAGGCAGTGCACAGACCATCCGCGCAGAATAATTTCTCTCAAAATTTACCGGTTGTGCTGATTTGCTTAAATTTATCAGACTGAGGGGGTTTTTGGTTGGAAATAAAATATGGGTAAAATGTTTCAAATGCAGTGTTTTTAAAAATATTGATATTAGATTGGATGAAAAAGAAATGTAAATTAAATAAAATAAATATAATGCAAATCATTGTAGTTCATTTTTTAAGATAAATTAAACTCGTTCAATTTTGAGCAAGAACTGTTTACACCACATGCAAGTCTACTTAATCACCGCCACCACCACCACCACCGGCCACCACTGTCGCAGCTGGCTGCCATCACCTTTAGATTTTACACTATATTCATTTTACTTCAAACCAAATAAAAAAAACATTGACCCTCATTTACTTTATACTCGTGCGAATTATTTTGAAACATTTCTTTTTGTATTGCATTCTTTTTATAATGCATTCCTTTCTTAGTCAACCAAAAAACCGTCCAAAAAAAATATTTTTATGGAAGAAGATTTATTTTAGTGTCATGGTTTAAATCTTGGATTATGAAGTCGTGATGCTATTTTATTTAATGGGCACATGTGAGCTTTGATATGCATTAGAATGATTAATTATGATTAACGAAAATTTTTTAAGTGTGAGGAAGAGCATGCTTATATTTAGATATAATTTATTAATGATTTTCCTTTAAATAGTGTGGTGTTTTTTATAATTAATTAGATGTATAAAAATTATTATTTATACGACCTTTTAATAAAACTAAAATATGTAATACTCAAAAATTTTAAATAATTTATTTTTCACACAACAAAATTATAATTATTTATATAAATAATTACAGCCCCACCAAATAGACTTTTAACACCCCCCATAAATAAAAGCATTAACCAAAAAACATAAACTTTTTCAAATGAAGATTAATTCATTTGGGACAACTTTCTTACTCTTTCTTAAATTAATTTTTAGTATAAAAATTCTAAAAAGTTGTTTCAAAAAGCAGTAAGAAAATTATCTTAAAGCTTAAAAGAGTATACTTGAGGAACTTTTATTAGGTCAGGACACCTGACGTAGATCTACATCTGGATGTCAATAAAATGTCGCCACGTGCTCTTACTCTTTACCGCACGGCACAACGACCCGACCCGGACCGGAACCCGATATTGCTACGTATTGCTCGGTATTGTTAGGTATTGCTTGGCAATAACGAAAAATATCGCTTTTTCAAGACCAATACCGAGCAATACCTAACAAAACCGAGGTATTGCTCGATATTGCTAGGTATTGGTCTTGACATAATGGTATTTCTCGTTACCGAGCAATACCTAACAATACCCTGGTCTGCACAAATCAGCTAATACATAGCAATAGCGAGTTCTGGTCCGGGCCGGGTCGTCGGGCCGCGCGGTAAAGAGTAAGAGCACGTAACAATATTTTATTGGCATCCGGATGTAGAGCTACGTCAGATGTCCTGACCTAATAAAAGTTTCTATTTGAGATGATTGTAACTTTCTATAAAAATGATTATAAAGCTTTGTGTAATAAAATTAATTTTTTTTAATGCTATTATAAATAGCATCTTCCTAGCATATTTTTTTTTAACATATTAAAAAAATAATAGCAAATATAAGTATATAACTATGATTGTGATGTAAAAAATAAAGAAAAAAAAAAATATCCCAAATTGACATTAAAATAGTTGTTTAATGCGTCCAAGGATTTGTCAAAAAATAATTACATCATAATTTAATAAAAATAATTAACAGAAAATGAAATCCCGGATTTCCCTCAGGCTGGTGATTATTATTGTTTCCAGCAACGTACAGTTTAATATTAATATAACATTTAAAACCCACTTAAACCAAAGCGATAAAAACAAAATCTCCCATTAACGCTGGACCAGAAAACTTTGTTTTTAGGACATTTAGGCAAATTAGATAAACTCTCAAAAACATCACATATGTAAGCCTTGAATTTAATGTTTCTTAGTTGATAATTAAAGATTCCGACCAACAAATTAAGGAGAGCTGTGCCTGGACAACATAACTCGCACGTAACATTCGAAAAGTACCCGTGGCACGATTGAACGTCACGTGGCATATGGTGCATGTCGGTGTGTTAAGTCGGGTGATCTTTGGTTCGACTTAGCCGACATTAAAGTTTCGTTTGGGACGACTTTTTTATTGTCTTCGTAACCATTTGTATGTTAAAAATTTGATGTCTCATATAAATCTCTGTCTTCTTGTAAAGTTGAATGCATTAAACTTTTACTATATTATCACGAATATTCTAACATGCAATTAAGAAATATTTATATATTTAATATTATAATTATTGCATGTTATAATATTTTTGATAGCATAGTAAAAAAAGTTTAACGTCTTATCATTATATTGAGATCTAACACATATAAATAACATAGGAGCTACAAAAGACATCAAAACTTTCTCATGGAAAAATCAGAAAAGGGAAAAACTATGGGGATTAGCCTAGTTGAAATAATTAAACAAGTGTTTTTCATTAATTATAATTTTTGCATCTTCTCATGATTGAAAAATATGTTTATACAATATCATGATTAATGGACATAAAGTGTGGTCAGATAACAACGGTCAGAGTACCGTGTCATGTGATAAAAGTTAGAGAATTATGTTGGGTGATGGCTGACGAATGACTCTAGTAAGACAACCATAATTTAGTGAAGATGATCAAAAAGTCGAAGTTGGGCGAAGATGTTTAGATGCTCATTTTTGGATGATGGTGTCGATTATTTGACGCCAACATTAGGTTGTTCGCATGATTCCAGACAGGTCGTGGTTCAACGATGGGGGTTCGATGTCGTTGGTTGGATGATGGTGAAGTGATGGTGCTTGTGAGGAACTACAAGATTTTTTAATATGTGCAATGGTACAATTCCTATATAAAATTGCACCATATGCACATCTTTTCCTATTTTATTTTGATTAACTTAAGAAAAAAAAATCTCATCCTTTCAACAATTCATCAAATTTTGATTGAAGCAATAACAACGAGTAATGATCGAATCACATCAAATATACAAATGTTGCATTATTTAATCTAAAAAAGAATACTAAATACTTAATAAAATGAAATTAAACAAATTATGATTAAAAATTCTAACAAAGCCAAACCATAAAAAAATCAAAATGGAAAATTTTTGGGTCAAGATATTAAAATTAACTTTTGATAAAAATAGGATTTAGAGCATTAAATTAACTTTAAGATGAGTTATTTATTTAGATTGTTTTTCTTAAAATAAATCAAATAATTTGATGCGAAATTTTTTTCTTCCACTCTTAACAACTGGTCATGGGTGTTAAAATAGGTTGACGGGTCAGGTTTGAGTCCTACTCGAAAGTAATCATACCAAATCTAGTTAACCTGATTCCGTCTGTTTAATGAACGAGTCAAAAATATCAATAAGATTATGAACCGTTAACCCGTATTGTTCAATTTTTTTTTTACTTATTAACTATAAAATTTAACATATTTGATAAAAAAAGAAAAAAAATATTAAAGGGATTATTTTGAGTAAAAAATGGATTCACCTGTAAACTTATATTAGACCCATTTAATAAATAGGCTGTGAAATCTAACACAACCAGAACTATTTTCGCCACAATCAAACTCATTTGAGCACAGCCCATCCCATCACCGCCGTCCACCACCCGACGCCGCCGCCACCGCCCCAATAGGTTCGGATAAAATTAGAGAACCCGCTCATGTTTTTTGGCACCCCTACACCGGATCGCCATGATCCAATAAATGTGAGATAGGTAAATCCAGTGTGGGAAGCAATGCCTTTAATGCTTGCATGCCGCGGAATTCCAAATTCGCCGAACCAACCGAGGTGGTAATAAAAATTGCAGCGACCGACTGGCGACGACATTATTACAAGCATCTGGTAGGCGCCCACCGTATACTTCTGGACTCTCTCTTACAGCCAAGAAACAAGTTGGTGTCCACTGAGAATAAGGGGGTGGCGCAGATTCCGCCGGAACCCTTGGAAGGTTTTTCTTCCTTGCGGGGTGAGATTTCTCATTTCCTAGCGCTTGGCCGCGTCAATCGTGTCGTAATTCCCACTCCCTCTTGTTTCTTGGGTTTAAAAGTCTCTGGTTTGCGATTTTCAGCAATGGCTGCCCTTTGTTTTTGAGGGTTTTGAAAGTTGTTTTTGGCTGAATGAGTTAGAATGAGTTAAGTTTTGATTTTGCTTGTTACTTGTGCTCCAATGATGTTGAAAACCTTTTATTAAGCTAAATCCGGCCAATGTCAGGGTTTACTAAATCCGGGATTTAAGATTTAACGGGTGAGAAACGGGATGCAAGATTCTGTAGGATTTTAAGTTGTTATTTTTGCTGTTTGGCAGGATTTAGGCTACGTCCTGCTCAAATCCTGCTACTAAACAGCCACTGGGATGTGGTTATGATCTCAATCGAGGCAATCTGGTAATCCTTAGACTGTTCTGCAGTGTGATTTTTGCGAGCCAGAACAGTGGTGTACAGTCTAATTCTCCGATAATGGACTGGGGCATCTGGGGAGATTTTTCTTAGATCTAAATCCAAATTATGATGGAGAATTAGGTTTAACTGACTCCGACTGAGCAGTTTTATTTTGGTTAGCGAAGATACCGGATGGGCTGTTTGTTTTCTTGTTGCCATCCATGCCGGAGAGAGACGAGCAGAAGGATCGACGATAGCAGAAATGGTCATGCTGAATCATTGGGTATGATGAAACCTAACGATTAATTTATTTTTCGTATTTCTTATTTTAAAAATGCTTCTTAATTCTTTTTTCTTGAGTCATAGAGCACAGGAAAAACCAGTCTATGGATGGGGGAGTTGCTGACTGTGTGGTTTCCTTCACCTTCAAGGATCTTGCAAATGCCACTCAAAATTTTAAGGAGTCCAATTTGCTTGGGGAAGGAGGCTTCGGAAAAGTCTACAGGGGGAAACTAGAATCAGGCCAGGAAAGTTGTAGTTCCAGTGGTTTGATTCTTTGATGTTTCGCTTATTTTGCCTAGTGAACTTCTCCAAAGGAAATTTTTTATGACTCATTTTGCAATCAAGCAGGCCGTAGCAATCAAGCAGCTGAATCTTGAAGGGCTGCAGGGAGCCAAAGAGTTCTTGACTGAGGTTCTCATCTTGGGCACTCTGCAGCATTCAAACCTTGTTAACTTGGTTGGATACTGCATCGAGGGAGATCAAAGACTCTTGGTTTATGAGTTCATGCCAATGGGAAGCTTGGAAGATCATCTTTTTCGTAAGAATTCTTACTATAAATCTTGGTCTATGCGTTTGTATATCGTTTTGTGTGGTATTATTATTTTGTTACTGTTTTTTGATACCGAACACGTTTTGTTGTGGTAATTCCCCTGCAAAATTTGTTCTAACTTTTCCCTTTTTTTGCCACTTGAGAATGTTTGATACATGTACATTTAACCTTGCTGATAAGTTGTGTTTTCCTGCAAATGTTATTGCTGCCAAGTTAGGTTGTATTATTTATTATATTGTAATAAGATGCTACTTTTTCAAGGTCAAGGAAAAAAGCATGGTATTTGGAGCCAACAATGCAAAAATAAGGAGCTTGAGGGAAGATATACAATAAATTTATGGATGCTTTTTTCTTTTGTTTTCCTATATCCTTAAGAAAATCTTGTATATTTCGTAGCATACTTGTACAATGCTTTTACACATATCTTGATGCATTTGCATAATTGCATGATCTTTGATGTACTTACATAATTAAAAAGCAGTATGCTTATAAGTTCCTTAATGCATTTGTATGTCTTTATTATATTTGCACTTACAATTAGGAGAAGCGTGGTTAGATTTTTTTTCTATGATTTGATATGCCTCGCGCACTTTGTTGAATTAGTTATACAATCTGTGACGTGCAATAGTGTACTGCTTTGTCTCTTTTGGAGAATATTCATTTATGGGATGCACTATTCGTAATATGGCGTACGATTTATTCCCTTGATATGCATGAGATTCTTTTTTCTTTAATAGTTAGCATTTACATTGCTTACGGCACTCATACACCCATGACGTGCAACATATTTATCCAATTTATTTTATTTAGAGGCGTTCATGTGAACTAGATATGTAAGGGTCTGACGTGGCAGTTTTCATGTGAATGTGTTGTCATTGGATCGTACTCATGATTTTGCATTCTAGGTTCATTTTTGCTCGTATTTTGTTTGAATTGCGGACATGGATACGAGCATCACGAATTGGAATCTCAACACAATTATCACATCCGTACTTTTCTCATCTTTATATAATTGAATTTTAGGTAGGTTGGGCTGCACGGTGAATCAATTTTCGTGCTATCAATAGAGGAACAATCATAGTTCATTTTCATCACAAGTTAAAGTCATTTGTGTATTCTCTGATATATTGAGTATTTGCGAGTGTCCTAGGAGCTTCTTAGCAGTCTTTCAAGTTCATTACAAGTACCTTGTAAGTTGATTATTGTTTTCTCTTTTTTTTTTTTTTTTCAAACTTCAACACATTTCATCATTTTATAAGTTTAAAGTTCATTTAAACTTATTTAATATATTTTTAATTCATAATCAGAAAATTCTTTTATGTTTTGATTATATCGTGAACTACTCTCAACAGTGAAATGTAGATGCAACTGTTGATATCTTTCCAAACTTTGTGTCTCAAAAATACTAGTTTATTCTAGCACTTTTTTAACAAGGACCGGTTGGGATCTGTCCATTGTTTGGAACCTTCCAGCTAACTAGCTTCTTTCCCAGCGTTCTTTCAATCCTTGTATAAAGAGCTTATAACGACTCGCTTATTATCATCCTCACATTTACTGACTGTCTTCATTAAAACTTTTGTCAGTTAAGTTTGCTTTTTTTTTTTTTCTTCCATTGCTTATAGTTTTGGTTTGGTTGTGTTGACAAAGTTCTTCGCTTACCAGTTCTTTTTTATGGCAGATAGAGCTCCTGCCATGGCCCAGCTTGAGTGGAATACTCGAATAAAGATAGCTCTTGGTGCTGCACAAGGGCTGGCTTACCTCCATGGCGTTGCAAATCCACCTGTTATATACCGTGACATGAAAGCAGCTAATGTCTTACTGGATAATGATTTTAATCCAAAGCTCTCTGATTTTGGATTGGCCAAAATTGGGCCTGTTGGTGACAACACACATGTTTCAACAAGAGTAATGGGCACTTATGGCTATTGCGCTCCAGATTATGCCATGAGTGGTAAGTTAACAATGAAATCTGACATATATAGCTTTGGTGTTCTTCTTTTGGAGCTTATAACTGGACGGAAGGCATTTGACACATCTAAAGCAGCTGCAGAGCAGAACCTGGTGACATGGGTATGCCACTTTAGTCCTTTTGATTTATTATTTATTTATGTATTTGATGTTATCACTTAGGCCTTTTTGCCATTACCTCCAATTACTCTATATCAAGTTACCGTTGTTGTTTCATATGCTTAACACTTTAGGGCTAATGTACATCTACGCCTAGCCCTAGGGATCCACCTAGGACTTTTACGCTTCGTTTGGGACGGCTTTCTTGCTGCTTCTTAAAACAGCTTTTTAGTATAAAAATTTATTTATTTTTACTAAAAGGTTGCTTTAAAAAGCAATAGAAAAGCTGTCCCAAACGAAATCTTAGTCAGGCCATACAACTACAACAAGTCTTTATTCCACTTAGTGGTGTCGGCTACATGAATCTTTTTTTTCCATTATGCCCTCTTAAAAGTCAAATTCTCATTTAGGACTCTTAGTCAAACCATAGGTCAACTAAATCCAAAATGGGTCAAATTGACCCAGACCTAAGGACCCACCCTAGACAAACCCTAGGGTCTCAATCAAAGGTGAGCACTAATCTAGTCAAACATAGGATGAAATGATGTAGGAGGGTGTTAAATTTATAAATAGGCAATATTTGAGTGTCAGAGAGAAATTTTTCTAAAAGTTAAAATATATTATTTCATTATTAGGAAGATAGCCATCAAAACTATTCAGTCTTAATTATTACTGTGAGTTTTGTAAAGAAGTTTAAGGTTTTGTGTTTTCTGTGTATAAATGATGGCGTTACAATTATGAGATTTTGTCCAAAATCTCTATTGGTCACATGATTTTTTACAATTGGAGCTAATATAAATTCACTTTACTTGTTAATTTAATATTGGGTGCTTGATTCTAATATAATTAATTAATAATTAGATTTACCTATAAAATTTAAAAATTTGCTTTTTTCTTTTGACAATTACATAGAAAAATTATTGGTCATAGTTGTGATGCATTTGTCAGGAAACAAAAACTCAGGTTTCGTTTGTGATGGCTTTCTTACTGCTTCTTAAAATAGCGTTATAGTACAAAATTTTTAATTTTTATCTTAAAAAATTGCTTTAAGAAGTAGTAAGAAAGTCATCCCAAACAAAGCCTCAATATGTCATCAACCAAATAAAAAATCAAAAATATCTTTCACTTCAACTTCTCTACAACCAAAGAAGTGGTGAAAGCTAATTTCTATTCAATTTCTTTATCATTTCCATTTTCCTCTTTTAAAATTTCTTCAACGGCAACTTGCATTTGTTCACATTATCTTATGATTGCTATTCTTCTCTTTTTTTCTTCAGGCGTGGCCTTTTCTCTTTGAGGAAAAACGGTCCAAGAAATTGGCGGATCCATCACTTAGAGGCCGATATCCAGAGAATGCTCTTCGCCATTTAGTTGTCATAGCTTCTATGTGTCTCCAGGAACAGGCCCGTTTCCGACCCATCATAGCCGATGTTGTTTTCGCCATCAATTTTCTGGCAACCCAGCCTTACATTCCAGAAACTTCTAGAATCAGACGCTCCCCATCTTCTTCTCCCCTCTGTGATACCAGAACGCCTTCCAGGTTTCACTGTTAATTAGAAATATGTCGACCTCAATTTCTTGAGTAGTTATTTTATGTGGATGCCTAACGACGCTTATAGACCCGAGACCAACCAGAATGCGCCACGTCATCAGTACCGAGCCGGGTACGGAACAGGGGTGACGTGGCGCATTTTGGTTGATCTTTGGACGACGTTCGGCGTCAGCATAGATAAGTTTCTACTTTGGCTTTACTCCTGTGCATTCTCATCAAATATATTGAATTAGAGAATAACTGGACGCCATGTTTGTACAGAAGATAAAATATTTACATGTTTTCATCATTGAAGACTAATCTCTTCTCTCATGGTGCAATTGGAGTATAGAATCCTTTCATGCAATTATTTTCTTATCTCCCTCTTCTATTTCATGAACTAAAATGCTAACATGCAAATTATCTGTCTTTTGGGTGTTTGGCTAAAATTTTATGAAGTTGATTTACTTTCTTCTCAAATTTGTTGCAAAGTAAAAACATTCAATTGCGTTCTAATGCGACGATGGGCAGATTGGTCATCACGTTTTTATCGGGCGTTTCGTGTATAGCGGGTCGGAATTTGGATCAATTCGGGTCATTTCTGAGTTTTCAGGTCAACCGGAACCGACCTGATTTTTGAAATGGGTTAGTTTGTTGAACCTGATCCGACTCATTTCAAAAATGGTTTGATCCTAACCTAGAATTTTCGGGTCGGGTTCGCGTCGGGTTTTTGGTTCGCGTCAAATATTAACACCCCTATTTTAATGATAACACATTGAAAGTGCTTTCATGAAAAAATTATTTTTTAATGGAATTTATTTAGAAGTTTTCGAAATGTTTGACTTCTCATATTATCAACGGTATCATCTATAGAAATATTCATAATTTAAGAAAATATGTTTCCACTTTAGGAATTCAAATCTTATGAGTTTGAACCAAATAATTAATGAGAAAAAAATCGACCTAAAGTTGATTAAGATAAATGTTATAGTTATTTAATTTATTTTGAGCGAGTTTAATGAATATTTAATTAATTAAAATTTATATTATATTTATTTTAAAATAAATACGATGATTATAAAATTAGTCATGATCAAATTTGCCATAAACTGTTTTTTAGCCAAAGATTTATTAGTATTATTACTCATCAACCTTAAATACTAATAAATGTTTTGTTGTGTTAATGAACAATGAGAATTTGAGAGAATGTATTATTCATTTTACTTTTTTTTTAAGAGAGAATGTTTTTTTTTTAATGAAGAATTTATGCTAATTAATATTTTTATTAAGATTTAATTTAAGACAATTTTCTTATTACTTTCTAAAACAGCTTTTTAAAAAAATTTTAAATTAAAAATTTATTATACTAAAAGCTATTTTATAAAGCAGTAAGAAAGTTGGCCATAAATGAAACCTAAAATTTGAGGTTCATTATTGCCGTTTAATGATTTCTTTCTTTATCGTAATTTATTAGTAATTAAAATTAATCATAATATACATAATGACTAGTTATATTTTCAATTGAGAGCATTTTTTAAATAAAATTAATCATAAATATGATCTTTATAGAGTTTAACATCGTCATAAGAGAATATGTCAATATAATTAAGGCATCGTTTGGAACAGCTTTTTTATTGCTTTTTAAAACATAATTTTAGTTAAAAAATAAAAAAATTTGTACTAAAACAGAGTTTTAGAAAAAATAAAAAAACCGTCCCAAACGAAGCCTAAGTTTTTTTCTTTGCTTTTGAGTCTTATTACCCTTAATGTATGAAGGAATATCACTCATGTTTGAAATCTCGTTTATAAATTCAAACCACAAAGCCAGTATAATGAAATATTAATAAAAAGAAATTCAGTAATAAAAAACATTGAGCTTCTTTAAGTAACCTATTTTCTCTTCAGAAGTTAAAGAGTTTTTTTTTTTTTTTTTTAAGATTGTTAGAAATACTTTTAAAATTTTTGAAAAATCAAATGAACAATGTTACAATATGCAGAAATTAGGAAAGATTCAATTCACTCGGCCTATAAAAAATATTACTTCAAATGCTTTGTTGCATTATTTTATATTTAATTGCAAATAATCTTCTTACTGATTTATACAATAGCTTTTAAGTACAAATTTTTTTAAAAAATAGTAAAAAATTAGTAATCAAATATTGTTACAAACAAAGACAACTTTTTTTACTATTTTTAATACAGTTTTTTAGTATAATTTTTTTTTTAAATAAATAAAAAAAAAATAACGACTAAACTTCATTTGGGATAACCTTTTTACTGTTTTTTAAAAGTAACTTTTTAGAACAAAAAATAAAATTTTTGTACTATAAAAAGATACTTTAAGTATAAAAAAAGTTGTCCAAATGTTTCGTTTGGGTTGACTTTCTTACTGCTTTTTAAAGAAACTTTCTAGTACACTAAAAAACTGCTTTAAAAATGATTAAAAAAAAAATTATCTCAAATAAAGCTTAAAAATTATCCTAAATGAAACCTTGATCATCTTGCTTCTATTTCTTCCAAGATGAAGAAAACAAATAAAATTTGCTAAAAGTTGAACAATCATAAAAATTCAAGTAGAGAAAGATGACCAAAACTCTTTTGCTAATTAACAGCAAGTCAGCAAGATTCAACAAAACAGTATATTGGTCTTTATGGTTTTTTTTTTAAACGGGTTGACCCTAACCCGGAATTTTCGGATCATGTTCGGATCAGATTTTCAGGTTGTGCCAAATATTGACACCCATATATATACAAGGTAAAATAAGTTCTTTCTAAAAAATTAGCATTAAGGTTCAATAAACTATAACATTTCGATCAAAATTGGTAAACAACAAATAGAAAATAGATTTAAGTAAATTATAATGAACTAAATCTAATTTCTGCACATTGAAAATCTGTACAAAACATAACAACATACACATATCAATTAACAAAAAATTTACTCAAAAAACCAGAGACTGAAAATTCAATTCCTGCACCTATAATTTTCATTTTGCCGACAAGAATCAAATCACATTGAGAACAAAAAATCTTACGTGGTTCCATTTCTAAGAAGATCTCTACATATACGGGGCAATCTGGATGTAATCTCTTCATTAAATTGTGAAGGAAAGATAAAGATGATTTGCAGATTCAAAACACAGATTACAAATCAGAAAACAACATTTCTTTCTCAATAACCTTCAGTTATTTAAGAAACAAGAAAAAAATCAAGAATCAAACCTCTTAAGGAAGTGGCATTCTCCATGGATTGAGCTTTGAAAACAAGTTCTTCTATGACCAAAGCCCTGCAAAACTCATTGAGGCATTTAAACAAACTGATAGTAATCACCACCGAAACATCGATTGCA
Source organism: Dendrobium catenatum (assembly GCF_001605985.2). Classification (NCBI taxonomy): domain Eukaryota; kingdom Viridiplantae; phylum Streptophyta; class Magnoliopsida; order Asparagales; family Orchidaceae; genus Dendrobium; species Dendrobium catenatum. The sequence continues at coordinate 455,258 of NW_021573316.1, forward strand.
AAATGCTTGATATGGTAGAGAAGAGATAACAGAGCAAACTATATGTAGAGAAGGTCGGCTTCATTTTTAAGTAGTAAGCTCAAAAGCCCAAAAAACTAAAACCAGAGACTAACCGTAGCTAAAAATGGTGAATGATACATTAAAACAACTCCTTAAAAGTTCAAAAGATACATAATCTCTTGGAACATATTTAATGAATACACAAACAAATTTTAGAAGTTAGAACAAATAAATAATCCTACTTTTACTCGACAAACAAACTTTCTTCCAGTTTAAGAGATCAGTTACAATGACCACTCTCCAAATCTTATCGGAAGAATAGGGAGAGAAGTATATTTCCTACTCAACAAATGATACTAGGCATCTAAATAGACAAAGAGGAGAAAAAAATTATATATCTAAGCTTCATTCATTCTTTTTTAAAAATATTTTAATCCCATTTCTCTTTTTCTCTCATGCAAAGTGACACTAGTGAGGATTTAGTATAATTTTCTGAACCACAAGAAAGCCTGGCAAATTAAAGTACTTTTTCTCTAGAGCTAAGGCTCGGTGAAAAGGGGTAGGACAGACTTGTCTGCGAGTCAGGTAAGGATTTACCCAAAACATTCAGAACCTTCATCTTTTGCAACTCTCTCCCTGCAGAAAAGGAAAAAATATTCAGTTGTGATGTCAATTTCGAAGCTCTTCAGTACATTTAGCACGTCAGTAGACAATTTGTTATTGGAAAAAAATTATCAGAATGTTAAGATACAGTTTTAGTGATATGAAACATAGAGGGAATTGTAGGAATTTTAATAACAATGGTTAAGCTTGCTAATTTTAAAATTAATGTTTCACAAGATTAGATTCTAGGATTTCTTCGTTGTTGTTTTGCGCTGGCATGCAGTTACAAACTAGGTTAGAAGGGAAATTTAAAATAACAACAAAATTATAGTAAAGCTAGATGCAAAAGTAACAAAAATCTACCGGTTAACAAATAGAAAGTTCACCTTGAGTTCCCCTCACTCTCACTCTTTTCAGGGTTGTTTTAACAGAAGAATAAGTTCAACAAACTTAAAGATGCCTGAAGTATTGCCTAACGATAGGCAAGAAGTCGGTGGATGTTGAAGAACTTGCCACTGTCCGGAAGTTTGATGCTCGATGGCTGTCGTCAAAGTGAAGAGGATCCAGTCAACGTAGTCGTCAACGGTGTGGTTGATCTCCAAGTTGAGGTCGAAGAAGGGTGATCTCAACACATCTACTCGTCATTGATGATCGTATACAAATCCGTGGTCTTTTTCAAAATCGACCATTCATGGGGAGTAGGCCGGGGTTGTGTATCTTCTTCCTTGGATGGTGCATGAAGGGAGAAGAAAATGAGAGGAGGGAGGGATTGGGGGTGGTCGGCCAACGCTAGGGGAAGAGGCCGCTTTAATTTCAGGTTTTGGGTTTAGGGGTTGGAGGGGAAATAAATTAAAATCTGAAATTTAATAAATTTCAGATTTTATAATTGGAGAGGAGGGAATAATTTTGAAATTCAAATCTCCTCTAATGGGGGAATAAGTAGGGGCAACACACCTTGGGGGGAGGGGTTGATTAAGAGCATTAATGGGGAGAATTAATTAAGAGAGAGGGAATAGAGGGGGTCGGCCAAAGGAGAGAGAGGAAAGGTGTCCACATACAACGAATGTGTCTTCATACAATGAATGTGGGATTTGGAATTAAATCCCGATTAATTTCAGATTGGGAGCGATTTGGGGGACTTCCTAAAATAGATTTATTAATTAGGAATGTTTTGAATTTCAAATCTCATTTAAATTCAAATTAAGAGACTTTCCAAATTAATAATAGGATAAATTATGAAGGTGTTTAAGAGGTAATTTGAATTTGAAATCAAGGGCTTGTGGGGGAGGAGGGGACGGCGGCTTGGACTTGGGCTAGTTAGGCCGGCGGCTTGAGGTGGAGAGGGGAGAGAGGCTGGCGGTTTTGGAAGAAGTTGGGGAGGAGACCGGCGGTTTGGGGGCTTGGGGAAGGCTTGGCCAGCGGGTGTGGGGTAAAGGGGAGAGGTTAGGACGGAAGTTGGGGGAGGATGTGGATGGCCGGCAGTATGGGGACGAAGGAAAGGGAGAGGGGAATAAGAACGGATACAAACCACAAGCTCGGAATCTACCGGCGGCTGACGGGAATTGCTTGGCCCTCTCTAAGGGTTTTCTCCACTATCAAGAACTCACAACAATGAGAAATAACAAGTGCTGAAAATTTCATTAAGCAATCATCATCCCTAATACAAAAGTTAGGGCCTTTATATATAGGCCTCAATGAACAAAAGACACAAAGACGAAATTGCCCTCTAGGCTACAATATGAACTAATCCCTCTCAGGAGTACAGTGGTAAACCAGAACATGAATAAAAATAAAATACATAAATGCATCACAAATAAAGATTCATAATCGTAGCCGTTGATCAACGTTGTTTCCTATGATAGACGCGCCAAAATCTCCTGCTGATGTAATCATCAACTAGTCTTAAAATTATTGAATATATATATATATACTTATTTGTAATTTGGACCAATAACTTGTCCTAAACAATAGCAAGCTAATCCAACATATTGATTTTTAGCTCAAATTGAAATAAAAAAAGTCAACCCTAACTTAAATCAATATCAGATTGAAACGAGGTCGACCATGGCTCAAGATGGGTTAGTGCCTTGAGACAATTTTGTTTATTGGTCAGATTAAGTTGAAATCAGACCATTCGTCATCATCCCATCATCATTAGCTTTATGTGAACTCTTTGGGGCGGTCAATGTTATGTAACATCTATTTTTCATTCATTCGTATTGAATATTACTTGAAAGTTGAAATATTAAATTTATTCTTCGCATATCATTTTGAACAACTTCTGATCTATGTAATCTTAGGTCAACCATTTTTCCTTTCTATTCCTCTGATACTAATGACATCATGGCACATTTTCTACTCTTCATTGCACATGTACAAATCATTTTAAATTTATTTTCAATTACTTGTGTAAATTAGATATCACTCCAAAATATTTTCTGATATAATCATTTCTTTCATCCTTAATTTCATCACACATATTTTAACTTTTTTATTTATAATAAACTTAATTTAAATATTAATGACTTTTTAATAGCTTAGCATTTCAATCCATCCAACATCACCAACTTATTATGGATTTATAAATTTCATTTTTAAATCTACATGATATTCTCATATCACATAAAACTTTGGAGGTACTTTTCCATTTTAACTATCCAATGGTGAAACAGTGTAAGTTACATCTACACCCAATTCTTTTGTATAATAAATCAATATAATTAAATTTATTGCATAAAGGTATCCCCCTACCATCTAATAATATTGAAAGATAATTATTTACATCAAGCATTAAAATTATATATAATATATTTAGATTTTATTCTACAGTTCTAAGGCCTATACCTTCTAAACATTTCTCAAATTGAACTAATTTTTCACAGATTTTAATGGAAGTTGCATCAATAAGAACTATATCTGCAAAAAGTATAAACCAAAGCATCTAGCTTTTAATATCCTTTATGAGTATCTCCATAACTAAAACAAAAAGATATGAACTCAATGTTGATAGTTAACATAAATATTCAATAATTGAATACTTTGGGTCACTCCACATTCCACAACTATGAATATTAGTTAGTGCTTCATCTTATATATCTTTAACAATGTCAACATATCTTTGACACATCTTTTTCTTTAAAGCATGCCAAATTAATTTATATGAAACTCAATCCTATGCCCTTCTTAAGATCAATAAAAATTATACGAGTATCTTCTCTTGGTTCTCCATAATTTTCCATTAATAACATTAACAAAAAAAATCATTTTAATGGTAGATCTTTCAGGCATAAAACCAAATCCATTACAAAAAAATATAGATTTTCTAAGCATACATTCCATTACTCGCTCCCATATCTTCATTCTCTAACTAATTAGTTTGATTCCTCTATAGTTAGTATAATGTGGAAATCATCTTTATCTTAATTACTAAAAACAAAATGCTTCCTCAATTATTTGAGATCTTAATTTTTAAAATTCTATTTAAAAAATTTTAACCAAATCAGCAAAATATCTTCTCTAACTCTTAAAATCTCAAAAAATCTCACATAGACATAAATACTTGTCTTTGTGCATTTTTTTTCAGTCAATGCTATTTTATTTTTTATGACAAATCTATAAAAATTTTCACAAAATTATTCATCATTGCTCTAAAAAACATGTTAGGGTATTGAATCCCTTCTGATTAAGGAAGCATCAAGATGATGTCCTATGCATTAATCAAGTTGTTTGGGCACCAAAAATCAAATTGGTGTATTGATAAGTTGTTAATGCAGTAATGGTCCCTGGATATGCTAGTTGGCTTGCCAAAGCACCAATAAGACCCCAAGGGGCCTAAAAGAAAAGTAAAATGTCCCCAAAGGTGACTAACTGTTACGTTGAACCGGCCCAGCCAGTCAACAGACCGGCTCAAATCCACTATAGGAGGCGAAACAAAGCCGCCTCCTTTGGCTGTTCTGCCAAAACTGATGGGGCCCGCCCCATCTAATTACTTTTGAAAATTGAATAGAGGGGGAGGGGCTGGGGTTTAGGAGGGAAATTGTATTAGGAAGGTTTGGGTATTAAAGTGCATGAGGGAATTAGGGATTTTATGTTTTGATTGGTTGAGAGTTAGGGTTTCTTGGTGTTTGGGCCCTAGACTCTCTTGTCTGGAGATTTGGGAGAGACGATCCTCCTCTCGAATTGAGGATCACTTGTATCTTTCTTTCATATTGTTTTTTCTTTGCTTCCCTTATTGCAATCTATCGTTTTGGAGCTTATTTTGCTCTTTTCTCGCTCTTTTCTCGCTGTTTTTCTCCAATTAGTGATAGGTTTGCTTGCGAACTCAAGTATTCCCTCAGGGTTGCTTGCGAAATCAAGTATTTCCTATCGCTAACATCCTAAATACCCCACACAGGGTCAAATAAACAAAATACATCCAAGAAGTCCACAAGGATATAATTCCCTTCTGGGACCAATTTCCAATATCATGTAAAACCTCCACAAAGCAATTCTCAAAACACTACGAAAACAATGTTAAATATTCCTTTGGATATTGTTATAAAGGCTCTCTAGAGGATGACCTACAGAAATAATATTGATAAATGCAATATTGTCATTTGAGTGAAACATATTGGTGCAATTTTCACATCTATTTACCTACTCTTAAATTAAATCTTTAAGTTTGAAGGCACCAACCCACCCAAGAGGATCTAAACATCCATCCTAAGGTTTCACAAAATCAAAAGACTCCCAAAGCTACATAGGTTTAGTGCCACCACAAATCATAAATTACTAAAAATCTAACATATTATAAAATATGGCATCAGCTCCTCTAGGCAAATTAAAGTTCATTCTCACAAAGTGACAAAACTAAATAGCTTGTACCATAACTCTAAGTTGTCATCACTCACGTCCATTACATCTTGAATCAAAACTGGCCATAATTCGAGTTTTTGCGCAATTCAATCTATTTAGCATGATAAGCCTTTTGTTGGTGAAGTAAACCAAGGTTTTTTCACAAGAGGATGTGCTCTTCGTATATTCTCACAACTAAACTATAATTACTAACAATAATCAATATTTGCATTAACAACGTAGCATTTGATTTGAACCATCATAGTCAAGGCACCCAAATCTTTAAATTGAGGTCTACTCGATAAAACCGAAGGTGATGAATAAGGGGTATCCTAACTAAATATAACTCCAAACAAATAACTATGTACAACCATATGTACAACACATGTGAAAGCAAACAAATATAAAGAGTGAAGCTAAGAGACATACATAGTCGGAGTGTTTCCCTAAATGGGAGGGATGAATAACCATATACGGACTTGAGTCCATATGAAATCTTGAACCCAAACAAAGCAAAAGAAATGAGAACAAGATGAAATCCAATCAAGACAATCACATCTCAAAAGAAACTGAGAATCCAATAAACAGCGCTCACTCACTTTACAAAGCTCAATTTTGTGTTGTGTATTGATATATTGTTTAAGATTTAGTTGATTTCCTTACATCATCTTGTTGTTATGAGCTAGATATATTTCTCTGCTACTAATTTCTTTCTACAAGAGCATAATATAGTAAAACATATTTCTATGGCAAAAAATGAATAAGAAAATAGGCAATATAGAGGAGACAATAAGACTTTATAGAATGGAATACCTTCATCACATAAAAGCTGTATTGCTCTTTTCTCTAGCTCAACAGCATGCATGCTCCGGCCAGCTGCTGATAGTGATCTAAGGTCTAAACACCATAAAAAAATCAATGAATAAATAGATTATTGATGTACTAAAAGAATTTCATATCCAGTATCCATTTACTTACTCTGAATATATTTCTCCTGATTAGATTGGTCACAATTTTTTAAAAACATCTGCAGTCGAATAAACCGTTCTTTCCAATATCCTTCACCCTGGCTTTGAGTTTCAGACTCAAGAGCTGGGGATACGCTAGTATGATTTGTTAGGGATACAGGCATTAGATTCCCAAGTTTCCTAGTACATTGTAGAGGTTCTGATCTCAAAGGTGAAATGAAAGAGGTAGGTGACAACAACGGAGTAGAAACACCAGAAAACTTTGCCTCCTGTTCTCTTGGCGATTTTTTCTCACTTGATTGATCCTTCCAACAATTGCTCACAAGAGGGTTAGTGCACTCCACGTTTTCTACACATATCTTGTTTGGTTCAATATCTAGCTTTCGACGTACATATACTAGATGCCCACTGTAACTACTATGTTGTTGGGGATGAGGAGTAGAAGGACTACTTGGTTGCTCTCTTTTAGTTCCAGATAACTTTGGAGTGCTAGTAATAGAACCCCTATCCCTAAGTGGGGAATAGTCAAGAGGATTAGAAGCAAAATTATTTATCTCACTGGGCAAATCTCTTAAAGCAACTTTTTTAGCTGAAACTGGGGGTTGCTTTTCTCCGCTTGGCATATTCAATCAACTGTAGTGATATTTGTATTCTTCAAAATTAGAACTAATCTGCCATTATACAACCACTATGGGCAGCCTTGCCTGAAGAAATTGAGGAGATGATTAGTAGAATGGAGAGTAATTCACCATTAGCAACTTTTTATCTATGCAAAAGGCCCAATAAGGATGCGTGTAGGATTAACATAATAGCAATCTACACAGAAGCATAAATGTCATCAATTTAAATCTCTACAAAAAAGATAAATTTAACGATAGATTATCTAAAATAATAATTATAACACCTTACACAGTGATTTCATCTGTTGCAAAAGTACATTCCTTACAGACTACTGCAATAAGTGGAAGTGATGAATTCAATGCATAATTGTGTAGGAACAAACTATGCACATTTCACTTTTCTTGGAGTAAATGAAGTGCTGGATTTGTGTGAATGCATATAACTTGTAAGAGAATGTCATCATTAAAAAAAATCTTTGCAAGAAGTATGTGCAAAAAAATAAATAAATCTTACAAGTAAAAAAACATAATTCTCCATCTCTTCTATAACAAAGACAAAGACTAATTCAGCTTTATAAAATATAGAAATGCCAAGAGAGTATGGTCAAATTCATGGCACCTTAGCGATGTCACACCCCTTTAAGTACCTTTGCCTAATTTAAATGAACTTAACAATAGCTGAGGAGAAGGGGAAGGTTGCAAACCTGCAGAAATATTCAAAATACCATGAGTAAAGTTTTGCTGAAAACATATATATGAGAGGCCCCAATCAATATAAAAATCATCAAGAAACTCATAAAAATAATATATTCACACAATACTCATTTAATCACATGTAAAAATTATCAAGCACCCAAAACTATGTATAACCATAAGTTTTGGAATAATTTTCTGCAAAAGCACAAAACTTATAAAGCTCTTGTACTTTCATCAAGGTGTCCTAATCAGATCTGATATTTTGCATAGTCCTAGTAAGCGCAGGTACTCCAAATGTTATATCCTACTTAAATTTCAGTAACTTGTAGCATAAATGTGCGTGTTCAGTAATTTCAAAAGGCTAGTAGCTTCTTTTAACTATAGTTAGTTGAGCTCTAATAGTATATGATACATTGTCAAATCTTGTTATTTATTAGTTATATATACATACATACACACACACAAATACACACGCTATCCTTTTGGAAGGTTAGGTGAGATGGGAGGCTCTCAAGACCCTTATTCACCTTATTGGGATTGAATTAAGTGAGCAAAAAATAAATAAATTTACCCATTTCAAATCAAGGCAAATGTGATCTAAACAAGCATATAAATTAAGCAAGAGGACCTTTGGTATTATGATGGATCTTAATTCAAGCTAAATAGGATAAAAATAAGAAGAGCAGACATAACTTTTATCCTAAAGAGCAAAGAGTCAAAAGTAAAGTCCAAGAGAAAAAATTAAGGAGTCAAAAAGTAAAAATTAATGAGTCAAAAGTAAAGTACACAATTCAAGTTAAGCATGAAGATAGGCAAGACTAAATCCAATGAATATTCTAACCTCTACACAAGAGGAGAGAGAATAACAAGTACATATCAAATTATTTTTAAAGAGAAATTAGATAAGTCAAAACTAACTCCATAAATCAAGCATGAAAAAAAAGAATTTTGCTTAAAGAAGAGGAGAGAGGAAGAGTCCAACTAATTCTCCTAGAAAGGAGGCAGAGGCAAAGCTAAGGATGATGACCGAGTCAAAACCATTCTGAGGAATCAAGGAATATGCCAAGTTAAACTCCACAAATGCTTCTCCTAATCTCTCCATGGCCAACCAGCTCATAAGAGAAAATTCTAAGGAATGTTCTCATATTCTAACTAAAAAGATTAGATTTATCTTACATTGTTCTTTTTTAAGGAGATAATTGAATTTTTATTACACTTATTAGTGAATTAGTTGGTAATAAATATAGCTTTATCTAGAATTTGAAATTCAATTGAATATCAATTTAGTTCATTTGTATTAATCTCTTTCTTATTTCCATCATATATGTCCATATTTTCATGGCTCCAAATACAGGAGGATTTATGGGAGTGATGACCTACCTCCTAATCTCATCATTCTATAGGAAGTTGCAACACCAAATTAGGGAATCAGTTCCTACATCATAGACTCTGATTTCAGCATCTATGAAGAGGATTCAAGCCATCCAATTGTTTTTTTTTTTTCCGTCTATTCTGTTGAAAACAATGAACTTGCTATTCTATTAAAAACAATAAAGTTACTAACATTGCTATATATTTGAGTAAAAACTAAAACTGAAACAAGAAAACATATAGGCTAAGCCATATGATAGAAGTTTTGATTGCAAGGGAACCTATTTAGAGTATTGATAATCAATTTCATAGTAAATCTATTTTCCATGACCATTATATCATTATTTTGGCTAAAGTTTTGCATTAGTCACATAATAAAAACTACAGATTATTTGCAAGCCAACTGAAAAATCTTAGAAAATCCTACTGATTCCACAGCATTATGCAACATTACTTTCAATTTGATATTAAAATATGATTGTATTGCGGTGTTGGGTATAGCAACTCTTATCCTCAGACATCTTTGAATGGAGTAGATTTGAAGCATATTTCAAGTAATTAAATATGTTACTGAGAAATTAAAAAGTTAAATTAGATTCTTATACCTTGATTGATGGTAATGCTACTTTAGCTTTTATAAAAATTAGCATATAAATTCCAGGTTATTCGAAAATAATATGAGAAAAAAACAATATAATGCATAAAAAAACTAAGTAGCTTGTTCTCACTGTGAGCAGTGATTTTATTTTGTCCTAAATAACAATACAACATTTTCAAATGAAGATGAAAAAGCAGCCACAAACCCAAGAAGAAGAGAGGAGAGGATGAAGAAGACATAGGACACTTTGCACTAGCAAGTTAACAAACTCATATTATTGAGGATCACAACAAATTTAACTCAACCTAATGCCATCATTTGCTATCCTTAAATTCTTCTATACCCGATAAGAGAGTTTCAACTTTGCCAGTGCAACATCATTCTACAAAATCAGAGAGCTTTTAGTCTGTCAGTCATCAATTTACACCTTGGAGAACTCATTGATTTGACTATATAGACCTCAGCTTAGCTAAACTAGCATCTAATAAGGAATCCATATGATTTTAGAAAACACATGCTGGCTTATATTGTAGACAACAGAATATCTATACTTACAAGTGCAAGATAAATGCTCACATTACACCTGTTGGTTTGGATTAAATAACATGACAGAAAGGTTGAAACATAAATAGCTTGCACAAGCTTTCTTAACAATACTTAAAAGTTTTATCATGTATAAAGTCAATTTGATGGAATAGATGCTAAGGTAGGACTTCTTACCAAAAGTCATTGTTTATGACAATAAGTACGACTCTTAAAAAAGAGTAAAATTAAGAATGTCGTGGGACTGGTCGAGGTCTTTGAATAGCATTATTCAACTAACTTAATGAATCCTCATTCTTCATTCATCCGTATTGAGAGTTGTTTAAGACATTAAATTTACATTGCAATAATTTGTTTGCACAACTTCTAACCATGCCTTTCGCAAACAATTTTTTTCCTGATCCTTCCAAAATAAGTTTATCTCCTAGATTCTTTTTTTATATGCTTAAGCCACCCAATTTATTTTCAACTACTGTATTTTCAATAGACGCCTCCTATAATCCCCCACATAAAATCATTTCTCAATCATATATTTTAAATTTTTTTCACACTTCCATCATAACATTCTAATCTCTTTCACGCATAATTTAGTTATTTGTGGCTTTTATATTGCCCAACAATCAAATCCATAAAACACAACCAGTCAAATCAAAGTTTTAGGGAATTTTCTTTGTAGGTATTCACAACACTCTCATATCATAATACCATTCTGCTATATCTCCATTCCATTTTAACCAACCAACACCAACTCTAGAAATTATAATCTCATTGACATCAACATTCTCCTATGTAACAGTTTCATGAAATATCACACTTCAACATCATTTGATCTTTTATCAATCTTAACTTGCAATTCTTAATCATATATTATACACAATGTTTATTCTGCTAATATCAAGTCATTTATCTAATAAATATTTTCTCCGATGTTCTTAACAAGTGTTGGCTGATAATCAAAGCAAGAAATGACAAATACCCTCAATAAATGACAAATAGCTCCAGCTAATGTGAAAACAGATTCTCAGTCATTTTTTCTTATTAGCTACATGCCAACAGGCACCTGCATAAAGTGACCAATTACAGACACAAATAGAGCTTGTGTATTATACCTCGTGTCCATTCCACTCCATTTTACATTTTTTTCCTGAAAGGAAAAGAAGCATTTTGGAATTGCAATGATACTGGAAAGCACTCATAAAAAAAATTTTAGATGATAAATAAGAAAATAATAGCAGCACTTATTTTTATTGTGGAGGCCTATCTACACTGGAAGAATTTCCAACTGACAAATAGCATTAATGAAATCTTCTTATTTGTTGGAAACTTGGAATTACCTAATAGTTAATACACTTCGAGAATGAAGTTCTTTAGTTTATAATAGTTAACTCAATAAATCATCAAACTTTAGAAATGTTTTTTATCTAAACCTCCGAAATATAATCACAGCCAGAAGTGAGGTTACATCAATTCATCACGTAATTATTTCCAAAGCCAAGCACTAGTGGCATCAGTCTGCTAGGTTGATTCATATTGGCCATCTACAACAAGAATGTACCACCCACAAGAGCTGAAATCTCAAAGACAAGATTTGTCAATATTGTTAGTGGGAATTATTTAAGTATTTCCACAAGGGCAGGGGAGAGGGTGAGCAACAGAGAATTTGTTCATATACTGCAACAAAAATATTAGACTTCACAAAAAATAACACCGAGACACACACACAAAGGTTACATAAGAAACAAGTCACCTCCACCATGAGAAATAAAAATAGCGACTTAACTTGCCATCGAGAAAACTCAACTAGCAAGTAAATTTGGGGTTCAAGTTACTTTATCAAGCTTGCACCACCACACATACGAGCACAAGCCACATAAGTTTCGTTAATAGTGCATCATTAAAAAGGAGAAAGATTTGTAATGACTACATCTTTACTAAATTATAATCTTAGCACAAGCATAAATGTGTCCACACACAAGCAATAAGAGACAAATAATGGAAAATAAAATAAAAATAAATACCCTTAATAATAATAATAAATAGTGCATAATCCTATTATAAATACTTAGTGCATGTGATAATTTAGATAAGATAAAGACTTCCCTATAGACTCAAGGTGGCATAAAAGATGTAAACTTGAGATTAAAAATAATTTAGAAATAATAGTGCATAATCCTCCTAGGGGTGCTATTGTGAAGTTACAAGTTAAGGAGTGAGATGAGTGAACGGTATGAACTCCATAGATTTGTAGGTTTATGGCACGGAACCCCCTATGGAAGATGAAAAAAAGCAGCAAGAAAGAGTTCTACAAGAGTTATCCTAATACACCTAAGTTTAAAATTTTGCCATTATACAGAAAATCCTAGCCCTGTCCTAGGTGAAAGACACTAAAAACCCTCAAGGAGGTTCTATTGAGCTTAAAACAATAAAGAAACCTCAATTTTATCATAAAATAAGAAACCCTAACAGCAATATCTCATGTTTTTTCCTCTTAAAACAACCCCTCTCAAGAGGACAGGCCTTCATTTTCACCGCCACCATCCTCAATGCCCGTAGTGCTTGCTCCTAAAGCAAAATTCAAAGTTCAACGACATTTAAATGAATCATTTTTCATTATACGGCAACTTCTAACCTTATTATATCTGTTAAGTAAAAACCGCTAGAAATCCTTAATGAGCTTTTCTTGGATTTAAACAGAAGAAAACCCAAATTTATCCCCCAATAAGAAGCCCTATATCCCTTCTCATGTAAATTTCACGAAAGATAATCACGACTATCACATATAAGCAAAAGTTCACATTAAAAACTAACAGAATCTTAATCTATTCAAGGCGAAAGCTTCAGAATGTAGAAAATGAACGAAAGGAGCAGAGGGAGAATTATCAAAACAGAATCCTTTTTAACATCATCGACAATCAAGCATTTTGAAGAGATTTCGATACAAATAAGAGATAGTAGCGAGTCAAGTAACCAGAGCTGCGAAAAACTTCCTCCTCATTTGCTCTTAAACTTCATTCATGGGCTCTGTTGACCGACCTAGCGGCTGAACCACCATCGCCCGCAGCGGTGGCAGACGACCAGATCGGGTAAGAGGATATCTCGAGCCGAAAAGAAATATGCTCAGAAAAATAATTGTATTTTACTATTTTTAGTTTTTTACTTCCTATTCATATATAAAATTATTAATATATTTAATTATTTCATTTAATGCTATTAATGGATCACTGATATGGTAATTATTAAAAGTTCTTCATCATAATAAAGTTCTTTATTAATATAAAATTTTGTCACAATTATATCAAAATTTATGCATAAAAATACATTTCATTTAAAAAATAATATTAATTAAGTAATAAGTATCATATAAAATCAGAGTATTAGTATTAGCTAAATTGAATAGAGTCATACAAATGGAAAAAATTTTAGCCTAAAATTTTGTTTAGGATAGGCAACAAAGACTATTTTTTAAAAATATATTTTAATTGTTTTTTATCAGGGTGATTTAAAACAAAAATTTTCTAATATAAATGTTGCGTCCATGAGTCTTAGCGGCGGTAGATAAATATAAAGTTTAATGTCTTAGCATTGTACGAAAATCCGATACACAATTAGATAAGAGAGTGTGTAGCATTCATAGGAGACACCAAGATTTCTACGTGGAAAACCCCTTAAAAGGGGAAAAACCACGGGGCCTAGCCCAATTTGAATGAATCCATTAGTATTGCAATTGATTACAAATGAGGCCCTTCCTTGGGGGAAGACCTGGATTTGATGTACATTATATGAAGTACATTACATGTTGGAATACAAAGAGTCATTGTTGTAGTATTCGCTTTGTTGGAAGGATTGTAGTCGATGGGCGACGTAAGTCAGGAAGACCGTAGTCGGCTGGCGACGGAGGTCGGAAGGACTGTAGTCGGTGGACGACGTAAATCAGAAGGATCGTAGTCGGCCGGCGACGGAGGTTGGAAGAACTGTAGTAAGTCAGAAGGACCGTAGTTGGCTGGCGATGAAAATCGGAAGGACTTTAGTCGGTGGGCGACGTAAGTTAGAAGGACCGTAGTCGGCTGGTGACGGAAGTCGGAAAGACTGTAGTCGGTGGGCGACGTAAGTTAGAAGGATCGTAGTCAATGGGCGATGGAGGTCATAAAGACCATAGTCGGTGGGCAACGTAAGTCAGGAGGACCGTAATCGGCGGGCGACAGAAGTCTGAAAGACTGTAGTCGGTGTCAGGTAGAAGTCCAACAATAAAATGAAATCCATCTTCAGATAGACGTATAGCGAAAGTCTGATAACCGGTAGAAGTTCAGCGTTGGGTAAAAATCTGACGCCTGTTGAAAGCCGAGGAGAACTCTGGTATCACTTGGGCGGAGTATTGCCGTCAGGGGGGAACTCTGTCGTTACTTGGGCAGAATTTTAGTGTCCCGTGGAAGTCAGGCAGAATTCTGGCGTCCCGTGAAAGTCGGGCAGAATTCTAGTGTCCCGTGGAAGTCAGGTAAAATTCCGGCGTCATTTGGAGTTCAGACGGAACTCCGGCGGTGGTCGAAGAGGAGTTCTTCCCTCCTAATCTTCTTCTCTTCTCTTCTCCTCTTGCTTCTTGCTTCTCCCCTTCTCAAGATAAATGAGGGGTCTATTTATCGATTTGTTTGGAGTGGCATGACCTGTAAATAGATGAGAGATTAGGGGCAAATCGGGAGTGGTTTGAGTGGACGGCCGATATTGAATCCCTTGATCATGGACCGTTCATCAGACATTTGAAAGTCTTAATGATGTCAGAAGTCGGCGATCTTGGGCTCGTTGGATTTGCCTCGTCGAGCCGCTCGATTCGACTATAAACACGTCATGTTTGGAAACCATTTGATAACTCAATTTGTGGTTTGAATCTTCCAACAACGCTTCGGGTCCTTGATTTGGACTCATTTGGGCTCACATTGAGTCGATTTTGGTGTCGTTGGGTTCGTATTTCCGAGACGCTCAGTTTGGCTATAAGTTTACTGAAATCGGGGTTCAGGTGATCCCGTATTTAATTTTTGAAGTTTCTGGGTTGATTTTCCCTCGAGATTCGTGCCCGATCAGGATAATTTTTTGATGATATATCAATAAATTAGTTTGATTTCATGCTTTCTAGTTTTATTTATTTATTTATTTTAATTTTCAAGGATATCATCCATCTAATAATGATATAACGTTGATGCGCTTAATTTTAGAGTATTGTGTGAAATTCTAATCTACATATCAAATAAAGTTTATATATTTATGTTATGTTTTATTGCGTGTTAAAACATCTTCAGCATAGAGCATATGTTTAGTATCTTAGCTTTGGACATAAATTAAATATGTACATAGAAAAGTTATAAGATATCAAAAATTTTTACATGAAAAACATGGAAGGGAGAATTTATGGGGCTTGATATACTTGAAATAAATCCACTACATAAAATGAGATATAAGAGATTTACATTCATCATAATTGAAGTATATGAGATTATTTACAGTTGAAAATAAATGTTTGACTCCACTTGTTGGAATTATAATAATTAGATGTCCACAATTTGATAATTAAAGCCAAACGACAAAGCTATATATTAATAGACAAGCACTAATAGTCTGATACGACGAGACCGGTCCACCCAGCCCAACATGTGGGTCGACGGCTCCTGCATTACAGCAGGCACCAGCCCAACATGTGGGTCGACGGCTCCTGCATTACAGCAGGCATCGGCCTCTTGAACCTTAAGAGTCAATGTCCTTTCATGTTATTTTTGTATTTGCTTTAACTAGGAGTTTGTATTAGGGTTAGGACATCTTTTTGTTGACTAATTTCTGAATTTCTCTTGAGTGTCTTGGGCTCTAGCGGCTTTTACAGAGTTTTGGAGAGATTGATCCTTCTCTCAAATAGAGGATTGTTTGTATTTTGCTTTTTATTTTCATCTCCTAACAATCTAGAGTGCTTTTCTTGTGCTTTCATCCATAAAAACATAAAAATTTTCTTGGTTAATCAACATAATTTTTTATTACAGCAATTATTTTCCTGTTTTCCTACTATTTCCTATCATACTCCAATGACGAAAATATGGCAATGTTGGCAGTGAATAATGATGGTGGTCGTCGGTGGTGATCATTAGAAAATGAATATTGTTCATTAAACTCTCTTAGCTCTTGAACCCTCCTTCATGTAAAGAATGAAACCTTATTTATAGCTTTTTTAAAAGAAGCATTTTAGTTAACTTAGCCATAATACCACTCCATCGGACAATCCATAATTCCATATTAATCCCTTGATCATAAATCATGTATCTAGCATTTGAATTCCTTAATGAAGCTATAATAGAATAATCTTGGATGTGTTAGATCTGTCTAATCGAGTTGCTTGATTGATTATAAATACACAAAATTTGGAGATTATTTGGTCTCTCAATTGACATCCATAAGCTTTGAAGTATGATTCAAGTGTTTGCTTTTTGTTCATTTGAATTTAAATCAAATCATTTGTGTCGTTCATGGATTTGTCTAATCGTGGTGTTCATTTCGACTATAAATTTGTTAAAATCGGAGTTCCAATAGCCATGAATTCAATTTCAATTCGCACATTGCTTGGAGATTCATGTTGATCAAATAATTTTTTTGTAGATGTATCGAGTTTCATTCTACTTGAAAGATTTTACAAACATATGCATTAATTTATTTTAGCCTAAGGAAAATAGTTTGTGTTTCCCTATGCTTTGGAAAAAACCCCTTGGTAGGTATAAAATATTAAATATTGATTCACTATCATACATGAATGATATATTTCAATTTTTATGTGAAGCTTGAAAGTAATTAGGTGATTTGTTCTATATTATAATATTTACTCAATATTTATACATGAATCACATGATCAAAAAGTTTTTTTTTTTTATTATTTTAAAAGTTTTAAGCCAATTAAGACAAATTCATGCATACATTACATACACAATCCAATACCTCGTGGGTGACAACCAAAGCTCTCAATCAAAAAATCAGAATGAGCTGCGAGCTTCAATTTTTCATTCTGAGGTGAATTAAACTTATTATGTGTGAGCATTAACGAGTAGAGCATAAAAATTGTGATTTTGAATTGTTTAAAATTTAACTAATTATCAAATAAATTTTGAATTTCTGAGCACCTGCTCTCATTACATATAACCAGCTATTTGTAAAGAAATCTTAACTTTTTCCTGATGTTTTGTCCTCCAAAATCTGTATTATAGTAATCCAAAGAAGCAAAGTAAGCTTCCAGTGATCCCTGAAATCAACTTTAGCTTTCAGCGTAGACATTGAGGGAAGTGATGGCGAAGTGTAATGATGGTTTTGTTATGAAAGCCAGGCCCTGTCCATATTTATGAAAGCACGAATTGGTTGAAGAACTATTTATGAAAGCAAATTAAGACAAATCAGAAGTATACAAGAAAAGAAATTACAGAAATTAGCTAAGAAAAAGTCATGATCTATTGAAGATAAAATGTTTACCATACCAAACAAGAAAACATAAAATCCAATATCATCACAAAAAAAGGAAAAAAAAAGGCCAAAGAACATTGCTCAGGGATTTACAACATGGTTGCAAATTGAAAAACATCAATTTTCACCCCCTAGAATCTCTTGCAAGAACCTGAATCAACAGTCCATTATCCGCTTTGATCAAATCATCTTCTTCAGCGCAGATCGAGTGATCATCTTCTTTCCAACATCAACAGAAGCCATAGCTGATATTCCCGAAACAGAAACTTTTTTCCTCTCCTTATAAGTACTTTTTAGGGCCGATGACCTCAAACTACTTGCTCGGTTCACCGAAAAGCTCCCCGGACATGACTTCCTCGGTGTTTCTTCCTTATTCAAACTCCTCTTCTTTGAAATCTCAACACCCACTTCATGATATTGGGCAACGTTCTCCACTGAGATCTCCATCATCTTCCTTTTAAGCCTCTCGTTTCTACGAGCAGAGTATAACTCATAGAATCTGCCTCTTTCGAACAGAGGTTTGGTGCAGACGATGGAATCATGGCCAGCGGTGAAGTCATCCTTGGCTTTCTTGGTTAGCTCTATTAACTCAGGGGGGATGATGGGATAATCCTTCCCGATAAGGGGCTCGCCGGCTATGGAGTGACGAGTGGGGAACTGAGCTGGAGGTCTTGATCTGGCCTTCACTGTTGGGGTTTGAAGAGAGGGAAGGGAGGTTGGAGGTCGCCGAGGCCGAAGCCGGCGGGGAGAGACGGCAAGTGGAGGTTTTCTATTCATCTGCGAAGGTGGTCTGAAGAAACCGAAGTGAGATCTAAGATCTCCTTAAGATTGATAAGAAGGACCGGGGGACAGAAGATTGAGCGGGGATCACCTTCGTGTACGTTATTGGCTCCTAGATGGTCCCTTTTCTTCTTTTTTGAGAAACTCCTCCATTTCCGATCTGGCTTCTCTTCTCGAGATTACTGGGAAAAAAAGAATGGTTGGGATGTTGAGCGCTCTTTCAAAATCAGAATGATCATTCAACTCAACGGTTATATTTTTCAAAACCCTGGCGTTTTAATAATGCATTGGCCCACTGCTTTTCAAAGTATTCAAAGGTTCCCTCTAACGGTTATATTTTGAAACCTCTTATGCAATTCTTTCCTTATCCGCTATCCAGAGAATGCTCTTCGCCATTTAGTTGTCATAGCTTCTATGTGCCTCCAGGAACAGGCCCGTTTCCGACCCATCATAGCCGATGTTGCTTTCGCCATCAATTTTCTGGCTACCCGGCCTTACATTCCAGAAACTTCTAGAATCAAACGCTCCCCATCTTCTTCTCCCCTCTGTGATACCAGAACGCCTTCCAGGTTTCACTGTTAATTAGAAATATGTAGAACATCAATCAGAATGCGTCATGTCAGCAGTACCGAACTACGGTACCGAGCAGTACCGAGTCGGGTACCGAGCAGGAGGTGACGTGGCACATTCCGGTTGATCTCTTGACGGCGTTCGGCATCAGCATAGAATAATTTCTACTTTGGCTTTACTCCTGTGCATTCTCATCAAATATATTGAATTAGAGAATAATTGGACGCCATGTTTGTACGGAAGATAAAATATTTAGATGTTTTCATCATTGAAGACTAATCTCCTCTCATGGTGCAATTGGAGTTTAGAATCCTTTTATGCAATTCTTTCCTTATCTCCCTCTTCTTGTCAGTATAATTCGTCTACATCTTATGTCTAGCTGTCGGCAAATTATTGCATCCGGTCACCGGACGCGAAAAATAGGTTCAGACATCTAGTAAAAATTTGTCACGTCACCTGCGCTTTTGACTTGCGCTTTAGTTGCGCTTTGACTGCGCTTTTGACCGTGCTTTGACCTGCACTTTACCTGCGCTTAATTTAAAATAATATTTTATTAATATCCGGACCTATCTCCGTGTCTGATGACCGGATGCAATAATTTGCCCTAGCTGTCACCAGTTCTTCCTTAGCTAAACCGGTCGAATGGGCAATTTAGTCTTTTGTCATCAAAATGTTAAAGTTGATCATATAAATAAACAAATAATATCAGCTTTCAAGTTTCAGTAAGCACCTACAAAAATTTTACGCAAACACTATTCATTATTAAAACTTAGTTTTATCAAACTCCTTTTTTCCGACAACTTTTCTTAAAACTCCGTTTTAGGCCATCTCCATCCAAAAATCTCATTTTTCACTCAAAAATATCGTGAAACTTAAAAATGTTGTGATTCATCTCCAATCGAACTCAATTTTACCTTTTTGCCAAGGTAACGATCTTTCTTCCTTTTGTGTGTTTCTTCGGTAAAGACAGAAAAAATGGCGAAGATGAACAGTGCAACGTCGATATTGGTGTCCCACTGTTCACCTACAACCAAATATTGGAAGTTTTACCATTCAGCTGGAGCTCAAGACGACGCAATTCAAGCGGTTTGGAGTTCGGTTGGAGATGCCCTTACATAAGCCACGACCCAACCAAACGAAGCCTCAATCGTCCACCAATCTCTTTGCACTTTTTGCTTGAGAATATATAAAAAAATGCTTAATGATTATAAATATTCATCAAAATTCCAATTCATTATAACTCTTAAAACAGCTTCTTATGGTTATTTTACTAAAAAATTATAATATTTTATTTAGGGGCTTTTAGTTACAAGCATTTAGAATTTAAGTATTTTAAATATAATACAAAATAAATGTAATAAATTTGAAATATTTTAGAGGTGCTTGATTAAGTGTGAAACAAATACGATAAATCACTTTTTTTGTGCTAGCTTAAAGTTAAATAAATTTCATGTAAGGTTTCGTTTGTGACAGCTTTTTTACTGCTTCTTGAAGCAACATTACAGTACAAAAAATTAAACTTTTGTACCAAAAAGTAGCTTTAAGAAGCAGTAAAAAAACCGTCACAAACGAAGACTAAATTTCAACAACAATGAGAATGATCATAAACAAAATTTTACTTGTGTTGTGTATTTAAAATTCAGCCAAACGGGTGTATTTTAAATCATTAAAAATGAATTAAAATATAGTTTTCAAATATTTTAATAAATTATTTTGAATATTTTTTTTCTCTTTTTTACAACTAACCTTTTCAAAAGAACCCAATGTAGGCTTTGTTTTGGGGCAAGTTTCTTATTATTTTCTAAAACAATTTTTTAGTATAAAATTTTTAGTTAAAAAATTTTTATACTAGAAAATTGCTTTTAAAAATATTAAAAAAAAAATCCCAAACGAAACCTTTGGAACGGTTTTTTTGTTGCTTCGTTCTTAAAGTACTTTTTTAATATAAAAATTTTGATTTTTTATTAAAGCTGTTTTAAGAAGCAACAAAAAATTCGTTCTAAACAAAAGATTGAATGCAAAGAATGGTTTACATTTTTTAGTTATTTTAAAAGAAGTGCTTAATTTTCTCATAATTTCTTGCAGTTCGTCATGGAAACTCAAGGGTCTTAAGATCAATTTTAAAGAAATTGCATCATTTTTAGTGAGATTTTTTTTAAGATTGATATCATAAATTATTTTGAATTTAATTGGCTCACATCAAAATTAAGTCAAAGTAAAAATGATTGATCCCTAGTCAACTTTTGAGAGGATTCAAATAAAATGTAGTAATTTTATTAAAAAAAATTAATCAAAAACCAAAATTATTATCAATATAAATGTTTTCAAAATTTATTTTTTTAAAAAAATATTATGAAAAATATTAAATATAAGTACATATTATTTATGTATCGTATAGAGTATATTTGTGAATATATATAAATGTTTTCATTACTACACAAAAATATGAGTAGATATAGTTGATTTTAAGCTAAGTCAAACCTATTTCGAGTGAGCATATTCAAAACAAAGAATATCAAATTTAATTTTGATCTATCAAAGTTAAAACGATTATTGAATTAAATTCAAACATAATTACCAGCGCTAACCTAACAGTTTTTTTTTTTGGAACTGAGGTATCTACCCACTGCCACTCCGAAGGGAGCCCTTGGCAGCGTAACTAATCCTTCGGCAGAACCTGACAAGGCCAAGCATTGGCATCGAACCCACACTTACTTTGCCCCATTGAAGAGGCAAGGCCGTAGTAGAGGGGATTTGAACCTGAAATGGAGGGTTCCCAACCGTGCTCGCCCACCAACCACCCTAAGCATCGATGGGTTGCTAACCTAACGGTAGAAAATAATTCCTTGGAGACATCTCTATAATAGAGTAATACAAACATATTAGGAGCTTAGGAGTGTCAAACACATACACTTAAAGAAGAAAAACATCACTAATATAGGCTTTGTTTGAGGCTGCTTTCTTAATGCTTTAAAATAGCTTTCTAGTAAAAAAATAATTTTAGAAAGAAACAAGAAAATCATCCCAAATGAAACCATAATAATGCAACCATAAAGATTATTGTTGAAGACAATATCATATTCAAACAACAATTATGAAGCAAAATCTGAAAGATAATTTGATTTGAGTAATCAAAAGCTTGAATGTGTTCAACAGCTCATAATATCACTAATAAAAAGGTAAAAAAGATCTCTTTATTCAAATCTCCATGCATTCAGACAGCGAAACCCTGAATTTAATTTGCTTTCTGCCACTTTTATATCATCATATATAGTTCTTCAACTATGGTTTCGTTGCTAATAATTTAGTAATATCAATCCTGAGAAGATAGTTCTGAAACAGTGAGCCTAAGTAAAGATGCTTCCCAATTTTAAAACCACCTGTGATAAGGGAGAGCTCTGGATCCTTATAAAGAGCTACAGGTTTTCCCTCTAAATTTACTCTCATCAAGCCAGAATTCTTAAATGAAGGAAAGTTTACATGCATTCCCAGAGCAACCTTCAGCTTTCTAAGCAAGGGGTACTTCATTAATAGATCCCAGAACAGAGTCCTTCCCTGCAAAATAACCAAATATCACTAAGTTGCTCTTACAATGGTTCACACTGTCTTCTAAGGGAGAAAATATTTTGTGCGGATGCCGAACACTGTTTCGAGACCAACCAAAATGAGTCTCGTCAGAACCACAGCTCGGTATTGCTAACGTGACTCATTCTGCTTGGCTTTCGGATGTAGAGCTACGTTTTCGGCGTTCACACATAATAATTTCTTCTTCTAAGGCCACGTATATGGCCACTATTTTCTCGCTACTTCCAAAAAAAAGTGTGGTAGAAAGTTACTTTCTACAACAATTTTAAAAAATTATTTTCTCTATAGTAGTTTTGCAATAAAAAAGTCATCCTAAACGAAACTTAAACTGATGGTAACTTTTTCAAGAGATGATTATGAAATTATTATGAGAAAACAATTTTTTTTAAAAGCTCCTGTGAATATCATATAAATTTTCTTTATTTTTCTAAAGTAATCAGTTAGCATATCTGATTATAGAAAGCCATCGTTGAAAAATAGAAACTTACCACTGGTAATCCAATTAAATAATGCCCATCACCATCGTATCGAATATTATCAGGAAAACCAGGCAAATTCTCGATGAACTCTTCAACTCTCCCCTTCTTCTCTCCTTCAATATGATATCTTCTGCATCTCCATCTGAATGAACAAAACCAAACGGCTAAATTCTATATCTTCTGCAAGCTCATCAGCAAGAATTTCTATGTATACTCACAGTGGAGTCTCACAGAAAATGAGGGATTGCTGATCAGGAGAAAGAGAGACGCCATTGGCGAAGTAAAGATCTCTCAAAAGAACAGTTGTTTGATTAGAAGAAGGATCAAAGCTGAGCAATCTTCCATATGGACGGCCTTCTAAACTGTCAAGTAAATGCATATCGAGGCTATATTTATATGAGGCATCTGTAAAGTATATGATGCCTTTAGATGAGACGTCGACACCATCAGTTAGCTTGAATTTCTTCCCCTCAGCCTCGTCTGTTAGTACATTTACTTCACCATCTTTGTTCACCTTCAGAAGTCCCTGCCCATGCATTGTAATATTCATATACGTAATGAAATATAAGTTTTACGCTATAATTTTGTATTACAATATGCCTGAAAATTGCTAAATTTATTTTAAAATAATAAGATTAGTATAATGATTTTAAGGCAAATTCTGAACAAAATTGCATCATGCATGATATCTAAAAACATATTTTTGATTAACTATATAATAAAAAATAGTATAGAACTTGATAATAATGTTGGGGAAGTAAAAACCACTCAGCGAATACAAACCAAAAAGAGAAAATGCAATGTAAAGAAAGAACATCAGAATTTAATGTGAAAAAATTTGAAATCTAGGAAAAACTACGGAGTCATTACACCAAGAAATTCACTATAAAAATTGAGAGAAATAGTACATCTCTCTTATCTCTTACTCTCTTTATTTCAGTTCACTCTTGCACTCTTCTCATATGAACAAACAAAGAGAAAAATATTAAAACTACTAAGGGATGCAACTCTTCGTTAAAAACGACAAAGGAAACGATCCAGCCAACCAACCTCGCAACATCATGGCGTCAAGTTTGAGTTCCGCTATGTCCAACTCTCTATCTCTAATTTGCCTGACAGCGCCACAATGCTTCACTTTCTTTCTACCTCTAACCAAACAATACAATGCCGCAACACTCGGGTACACAACCCCACAAACGTTGTATATGGTTGTACGGAAAAATTTTCGGTCGGATGAACCCTTGCAACCCCTCATCGACTTCGAACGACGGAATTGAGATCCGAGACAACAATACATCTCGATTAATCGACAAAATTAGACTCTGTACAAAAAAGTATGATATAATAGTAAAAGTTTTTTTTTTTTAATTTATTCTTGAGCTCGTAAATTCTAATATATTTTAAGTGTATGTTACATTAAAAATTTTAAAGCAAGTCAACCCGTGAGCTAATGATTTGAGTTGAGTCTACCTCGAGTCGACTCCTCGAGCTTAACTCGCTAGCACACCAAGTTTAACTTACAAATCATTTACCTAGCTGAACTCGAGCCAACTTAAAAGCTGGCCTGCCTCACCCTATGCATGAGAGGTAGACAAAAATGGAACCAGATATAGCTAGACAGGAAATGCTTCTCACGTGCTAGGCAAATTATTGGGTCAGGTGACCGGAGGCGAAAAATAAGTTCGGACATCCAATAAAAATTTGCCGCGTCACCTTGCGCTTTTGACTTGTGCTTTTGTTGCGCTTTACTTGTGCTTTACCTGCGCTTTTTGACTTGCGCTTTAGTTACGCTTTACCTGCGCTTTAGTTGTGTTTTACCTGCGCTTTACTTGCGCTAAATTTAAAAATAATATTTTATTAATATCCGGACCTATCTCTGCGTTCGGTCACCTGACCCAATAATTTGCCCACATGCTCAGGCCCCAGCTGTAGTTGTAAAAGTTATTGCTTACATGTGATATTTTTAGAAAATATTAATATTCCACCTAGTCTAACTAGTCTAACATAGCCAACAGAGCAACTTATTATTAGTTGAAAGTTTTGACTATAAGTAAGAGGTTTGAATTTTAGTCTCACATATGTTATATCTGTATAAATTTGACTTAGGCTTAGTTTGAGACATCTTTCTTCTTGCTTTCTAAAACATTTTTTTAATACAAAAATTTTTTGTGAAATTTTTTACTAAAAAACTGGTTTAAAATCATTACAAAAGTTGTCCTAAACAAAGCCTTAATTCACTTAAACAGTTAAAAAAAAAGACACCCCTACTTTTAAGTGTCTGGGCCAGAATGGGTCTGACAGGTAGATAGGTGGGGTAGATTAGCTCAAATCCTTTGCCAATTCAAAATATAATGGATTATGTTAATGTGCATCGGGTTTGATCTGACCAATCTGTAATAGTTTGATGGCCTTCTTCTTCCTTACTGAGTTACAGAATATTTCAACTTGTCAAAATGTTGACTACTTTTTTCGCATCTCCTTGGGAGATGTCACTTGTTTGTTTAGCACATCATTTGGTCAGTTAGACTCTTAGGCTTCGTTTGAGACAGTTTTCTTATTACTTTTTAAAACAATTTTTTAGTACAAAAATTTTAATTTTTCTATTAGAAAGCTGCTTTAAGAAGTAGTAAGAAAGCCGTCCCAAACGAAAACTTTTATTTGGTCCGGTGAAAGGACGTAGAGCTACGTTCGGCCGGCACTAAATCGCTCCACATAGCAGGCACAAAACCACGTTTTTGACAATTTTGCTCGGCAATAACGAGAAATACCATTATGTAAAAACAAATACCGAGCAGTACCGAGTAATACCGAGTAACACCGAGCAATACCGAGTTTTTTCTATAAAAACTTGGTATTGCTCGGTATTACTCGGTATTGGTCTTCACAGAGCGGTATTTCTCGTTATTGACAAGCAATACCGAGCAAATACCGGGCAACTCAGTGGTGACCGGACGTAGAGCTACGTCCGGTCACCGGACCTAATAATAGAAGAGTGATTCTGTCCCATTTGGGATGGTTGCAGTTCTATATAAAATTATTTATAAAGTTGTTGCGAAGAAAATAAAATTTTTAAAAAATGTTGTAGATGTTGTGCACATAAACAATGAAATATATTAATCACACAACCAAACTCAATGAACACGATGCGATTTACATGATTTGACGAAGAAATGCTTACATGCACGAGGAGGAAATGGTTTCATTATTATGGAGAAAAAATGTTACAATTACACTCTTCCTCCCATTATAGCAGCCCTCAAATCTCATATATAGATTTGAAATAAAAATTAGTAAGGAAAATATAATCCATGTCATAATTAGATCTCCGAATCAATGGCATAATTGGATAACCTAATTAATGATGTAATAACATAATTGGATAGCCAATAAAATCAATAAAATCTTTCCATAACAATAGAAAGCAACTTTCTATCACAAAAATTTTTTGAAAGCAACGAAAAAGCATTGGCCAAATATAAATTATGATTCAATTTGAAAAATATAGTAAGAAAGTTCTTAATGCTTCATAAAGCAATTTTTTAGTACAAAAATTAAAATGTTTATACTAAAAAGCTGTTTTAAAAATCAGAAAAAAAAATAATTTCAAACGTAAGAATATCATATACATAAGAATAAAAGAATTTATCAGAGGTAGATAGCAAACCTATTATAACCTAAAAGAAAAAAACAATCAAAACTTCTATTAAAAAAAAATCAGAACTTCTATCAGAATTCTCAAACATATACATACTGTAAATAAAGCGATGAAATTGACGGAGGAAACTATTAATTCTAATGTTGGAAAGGGATTAATTTGATCAAAATGCTTGTTTTTTGTATTAGTAATGATCGATACAGAGAAGAGTTTCAGAAAGATAAATACAAAGATGAAGTGAAAAATGGGACGAAACTTTTATATTTTCTATTAAAAAATAAGTCACATTAGACTTTTTTTTTTAGCGCATGCAATAGCTTTAAATATGAAATATCAAATATGTGGCATTGCTATTTTGGTCACTATTTTTTTTTTCTTAATTTCATCGATTTAACAGTGCAATTTTGTTCTTGCAAGTCTAAAACACCGAGATACCAAATTTTTTTTGTATTTCTTTATGTTTTTTTTTTAATTATTGTCATATTTTTAGATATGAAAGCATGCAGATATTTGACTTTAAATTCAGAAAATTAACTTTGTGATCATCTGAATTTCATTTTCAGTATGTAAAACTTTCAAGAATAATTAAAGATTAAGATTTTTTTTGGGATGCATGATTTTCTTCTTGCTTTCTAAAAATAATTTTCTATTACAAAATTTTTTAAATTTGATCTTTTTTATATTATAAATCCGTTTTAGAAAGCAACACGAAAGTTGTCCCAAACGAAGCCTAAGACATTGTTTGTGACAGCATTTTTACTAATTCTTAAAACAACTTTCTAGTATAAAAATTTAAAAATTTATATTAAAAAGCTGCATTAAGAAGCAGCACGAAAGCCGTCCCAAATGAAGCCTAGGCTTCGTTTGGAACAACTTTCTTATTGTTTTCTAAAGTAGCCTTTTAGTAGGCCATATTCTCTCTCCCCATGTCACTTGATTTTTTTTAGTTTAAACTGAATACACCAAATCATTTTGGTATATTTTGAATAGGCCAAATCATTTGGCGTATTCACTTTGCTCCTTTTTAGATTTTTTAAAAATGTACTCCTTAAAACAAATTTTAGCAAATAGTGTGCTTCCTTCTAAAATTTGGCCCCTTTTAGTATTCAATTTTTTTGAAAACAATAAAAAGCATTAGCCAAAATGTTGTCCCAAACGAAGTCTAACTTTATTTTAGATAGATGAGAGATTGACTAGTATGTAAGAGTTGCATCCACCATCGTCGATTTGCTGTGTTCCTTTTTTATCGTTATTTCATCATATATCATTGACCAACATCTAACATTTGTATCCCTAAACATCTAACATTTGTATTCGTAAGATGATAACTTCGGAGGCCGATAACTTATCTATCTACCGTCCTGCATAAAGAAAACGATCAAGATGACAGACCCATCATCACCCAACATCATACATGCATTTTCTATCAACCTATTTGTTTGATGCCTAATTAAAATTGATTGACCCATTTGCAAGCCATTGACCTTTGAAGTTCTTCTAACTTGTTGTGTTGATCTCTCTTCTCTTCTTATCAGGACAATGACCAAGTTGATCATGTAGAGAAGATAATATTTAAAAATGATTTTTAATCTTTAGTAAGAGCATGATTAACCAATAGAGATTATGATGATGAAACTTTGTTTTTTCTCTTTTTATGATTCCCTTTAAATAAAGGGTGAAAATGACTGCTTCCACCACTAGCTTTTTTTTTTTTTCTCTAGCGAAAGATATTAAAATGTTTTTGTTTATAATCACAGGAACTTAGCATATTTCTAAGAATTTTATCAATTAAATGAAAAGAAAAAGATCAAAATATACAGATTTAAATTTAGTTATGATATATATATTTTATTCCCATTAAATTTATGCTAAAATAAGTATTATATATTGTTGATACGTCGTCATGAAATCATCTTGATCGGGCACGAATCGCGAGGCAAAAACCAACCAGAAAACTTCAAAAATTAAATCCGGGAGCACCTGAACTCCGATTTCAGCGAGCTTACAATCAAACTGAGCATCTTGGAAATACGAACCCAACGACACCAAATTCAACTCAATCCGAGTCCAAATGAGTCTGAATCAAAGACTCGAAGTGATGTTGGAAGGTTCGAATCACAACTTGAGTTACCAAACGGTCTCCGATTTTAAGGAGCTTATACTCGAATTGAATGGCTCAACGAGACGAATCCAACGAGCCCAAGATCACCGAATTTCAACATCACTAAGGCCTTCAAATGTCTGATGAACGGTGCACAATCAAGGGATTCAATATCGGCCGTCCATTCAAACCACTCCCAATTTGCCCCTAATCTCACACATATTTACGGGCTATGCCACTCTAGAAAAATTATAAATAGAGCCCTCATTCTTCATAAGAGGGGACTCAAGCAAGAAGAGAGAAGAAGAAGAAAAGAGGAAGAGAAGGGGAAAGGAGAATCATCTCCTCATCGACCACCGCCGGAGTTCATTCCGCCGCCTGAATACGCCGGAACTCTGCCGGATTTTTGGGAGACGCCGGAATTTTGTAGAACTTTGTAACTTTGTTTCAATTTAGAAGAAACTGATCGTCCTGACTTGTGAGACGAATCAGCCTCTGTACTTCAAACAAACACTAGTAGAATTATTTCAACTGGGTGTGGCCCCGTGATTTTTTCCCTCTTTCGACTTTTCTACGTAAAAATCCTAGTGTTCACTTTCTTTTATCTCCTGTTTGTGTGCTGAAGATTCGTACAACACTCAGACGTAAAATTTGCAAACTCTATTGCCGCGTATATTCTAGCCCGCAACAATTATTAATTTATCAATTCATTTCCACAAGCCAAAATAACCTTTGAATAAGATATACAATATTTAGAATTATTATGAATTTAAGCTCTAATAAAGTAAAATTGTAATTGAGATTAAAGTATTACTTGGGTTGACTCATTAAGCTTTTTTTATTTTCGTATTAAAAGCTCTATTCTCACGTTTCATTTGGGAGAGTTTTTGAATACAGATTTTTTTTTGCTGTTTAAAAAAAAAAAAAATTTAAACTACAAAATTACTTTAAAAAACAGTAAAAAAAATTGTCTCAAATGAAACCTCAAACACAATTTTATAAATATTTTTTCAAAAAATATCTTTAAAAAAAAAAACAGTGGAAAAATGGTCTTTCAAACACATTATTTTTTAACTAATTGCTTTTCCAACCACGAAAGCAGCTTAAAAGTTGTTCCAAATAGAACCTTATTTTTTTAAATCACAAAATTTTTTAAATAACCAAAATATATTAAACCAATAAAACAAAGTACAAGATGCAAAGAGCATAAAGCCAAAAAGCAAAAGAAAATACATTGAGAAAATATAAAGGAGAAGAAATCTCCAAGGCTCAGTAATTGTCCGAGGCTTCCAGCTTCCCCAACGCCAAACTCAGACCATCCAATTTGGTGAATGAGAACACGAAGCAGCCAACCCGACCTAGCAAGAGACACCACCAAAGGTTGCCAGGAGCCAAGCCACCAAGGAAACGACCCCAACCACATCATTGCCCATTGTTCCAAATAGAACCTAAATGTTATAATTAAATCACTTTTTTATTTTAAATTGTGATAAAATTATACATTTAGTCATTATTTGAAAAAGAAATTATTTCACGGTGTTAACTAACAATCCTAATTATATATTTTGTGACATTTTTTTGCCAAATAAAATTTTTTACTCATGTATAATTTTAATCATAGTATTTTTAACCATATTAAAGTTTGCTCATTTTTTTAATTTTTTTTCTTTTAATTTGTAAATGGCTAATAACAACAAGAAAAAAAAAACTTTCAAAAACGCGATTGTTCTTCCCAAACAGTCATGTTTTAGTAGTTTATAATCTTATTCCCGTTTTATTTGGGATTGCTTTAAATCATTATTTTTTCTTTGCTTTTAAGAAGTTTTTATACTGAAAAATAGCTTTGAAAAGCAGTAAAAAAATTATCCTAAACAAAACCTTAGAAAACATTATCATATGCTTCAAGTGGGAGGTTTAATGTAGCCATATTTTTCATTTTTTCTTTTTTTTTTATAATTAGCTTTGAAATAAGGTTGTTTTGACTTTTTGAGTTTTCTCCTTTTGTTTCAGTCTCTTGATCTTTTTCATAATTTGTGTTCTCTTTAACTATATCTATATACAATATTCTATAAAAATAGTTATTAGCAGAGGTTTAAACCGGTGCAAAAACAATCGGTTTTAGTCGCTGCTATACCCAAACCTTACTTATGCTGGTTGGACTCTCGCGAGCCACGACATCACCTTTCTCCTTCTCTTTCGATACCGGCCCCTTCTCCATCGCACAACGATCTCGCTCTTTCATTTCTTCCGTGCATCCATGGCCTTCGATCAGAGAGAGAGTCATCCGCGTCAAAGACTGAAGTTGGAACATTCGCTCGTGTCCAGCTCTTCCGGATCTCTCTGCCTTGTTTGTCCCCTAACCTAGGGTGCTTTTTTTTTTTCTGAATGCTTGCACATTAGCTTGAAGAAAATGACAATAACTTGAATGATTATCCTTAAAGCTGGACGAGGATCTACTTTGGTTGGTGTATTAGGATCATTACAGTTGGATTAAGATCTATCATAATACATAGAAAAAAATATTGCATTTCTTGTTTTGAGTGGAAGTGTAAGATGATTCTTTACATCATAAAGGAGAGGTGATTCTTCGCCTTGCATTTGTTAAAGAAGGGTTTGTGAAAATTTTGAGAGGACTAAAAAAAATATATAGGCATGCTAAACACAATAGATGAGTTTTCCTACTTTTCATTCTCCACTATTTATAGTTCATAGTTTTACTATTTCTTATAATATATTATTATTGATTTTGTTTCGCTATACCCTGAAATAGTCACGTTTAGAGTCATACGTGCCTAAAGTGCTGGCAGATTGTATACGTGCGTAGAGCGGTCCAATTGAGATTACCTAAGGCTTCGTTTGGAACAACTTTCTTACTTCCTCTTAAAGCAACTTTCTAGTTTAAGTATTAAAATTTATGTACTAGAAAGCTGCTTTAAGAAACAGTAAGAAAGCCGTCCCAAACGAAGCCTAAGTGTTTTTATAATCATATAAGGCTATAATGTAAAATTATCTCTATAGCCATAAAGTTTTCAGCACAAAAATTTTTAATTTTTTTTTATTTACTATTTGTGTTTTTTTTTTTTTTTTTCAAACTTATGTGTGTTTTTTTTTTTCAAACTATAAAATTTTCAACATAAAAACTTTTAAAGCACCTGGAAAATCATTTTGTAAATTGTTAGATGACAATATAAAAAAATTATTATCATCATTAGTAAATAAATCATAAGGTATATAATTAATGCTAATGATAAGGTTTTTAAGTCATATGGCTACCTACTTCCTGCCATCATTGCATCAATGCTTCTTGCAACATGTCCAAAAGTTTTCCTGATGCCCTTAGCACTGCCTTTGGGACAATCAGAAATATCCCTTGGTGACTAAACCGACGCCTAGGGGATATACATATAGTAATAAAAATGGTTTTTTTTTTTTTTTTAATTCTGTACAATTGTGACAGTTTTAACTGCCACAAACACCCAAAATTGTGGCGATTAAAACCGCCAGAATTGTAGCGGTGAAAACCGCTACCATCCTGAAAATCAGTTTAGGTTTTGAATTTGATGGAGGTTATAACTATTGCTAAAACTAGCATATCCTTAAATCTACCCCAACGATTCGAAAACCACTACGAAATGTCGTCGCTGCGCATTGCAATTATAGCGCGGGTGCAATGGTTTTAGAACTGCTGCAAAGTAAAATATGGCAGTTATAACTGCCGGGACAAGTCAAAAATTGTGTTGCGATAATCCTATTTTTCTGATAGTGCACCCAAAATACTTCATGATTCCACTCCCATTTAGCTCTCTAAGTTTTATAAATAAAGAGTGAAAAAAAAACTTTTTTTTTTTGTATTTAAGCCCTCTTACTATTTGTTGGGGGACAAATATAGATGATTCCAGAGTTTTTTGTTTTTTTGTTTTTGTTTTTTCTTACTATTCATAATCACTCAAACCTAATCTAATTTGCTGGCTTTCACTCACATATATTCTACCATTAAATTTAGGTGTCATTCATGGGGCAAATTAATACGTCCGGTGTCCGGATTCGTCCGGAAACCTATCAAGACGCGCCACATCATCAAAATACACCGGGACCCAGTGTATTCGGGTGACGTGGCGCGTCTGGACGTCCGGTGACCGGACGTAATAATTCGCCCATTCATGGACCAATTTGAATCCATCAACTCCCTAAACGTTCTCTAACTTGGTTAAAGGCTAAAATTAATTAATGC
This sequence comes from Dendrobium catenatum, assembly GCF_001605985.2. NCBI lineage: Eukaryota > Viridiplantae > Streptophyta > Magnoliopsida > Asparagales > Orchidaceae > Dendrobium > Dendrobium catenatum. The sequence continues at coordinate 488,367 of NW_021573316.1, forward strand.
TGCCATTAAAAAAACCTCTTGTGCTTAGAAAACGTTGTGCAGCGTTAAAATAAAGTCTAAAGCAAGCCATGCTCCTCTTACTCAACTGTAAATCTAAAATAAAGTTGGTAGCAGAGAAATTCATATAGTTCTTTGCTTTATAAACATAAGTTGATATGAAAATATAAAGAAATTTATCTGTTGATCAACGAGATTTCAGAAAAATACGCAGTGAACCGAATGTCATTCGTCTATCGCCTGTTTACAGTTGCTATTAGTCTCCACCCGAATCCAAACAAAAACTCATTTTGTGTTTTCTCTTCATTGTAGTGCGACTTCAATATTGACGTCACACTCTTCAAAACTCGAAAATAAAATTTGATTTGCAGTTCGGTTGGACAGTCGCCGCTACTGTAAACCAAAGAATGTCAAACCTTAAGCACAAGAGGTATAAGGTATAATTAGGAAGATTATTATTTTATAATAAAAATCCACAGCCTTTCTTTTAATATACTTTATTTGATCTCTTCCATTAAAAACCCTAATAGCAACAATTAAGGGTGAAATCCCCTAATCCTAAGCCTTTAAAGTATTTATAAGACACTCAAGAGAAATTATTCCGTGTGGGGTGTGGGACGTAGAACGTTGTCCAGAGATCAACAAGAATGTGTCACGTCAGCAAAATATCGAGCCGCGGTACCAAACAAGAGGTGACGTGACACATTCTGATTGATCTCGTGTGTTCGCATCCCCATATAATAATTAATCCTCAATCAGGTCTTCAATTAAACAACGCTAACTAAATAAAAGATCACCTAACTCAAGAAAATAGCAAAAGAGAAGAAACAGAAGAGAACTTTTTTATTGCTTTCTAAAACGGAGTTTTAGTACAAAAATAAAAAAATTTATACTAAAACTCCGTTTTAGAAAGCAATAAAAAAGCCGTCCCAAACGAACCCTAAGTCTAAAATAAAGTTTGTAGCAGAGTAAATCATATAGTTCTTTGCTTTATAAACATAAGTTGATATGAAAATATACAGAAACTTATATGTTGATCAACGAGATTTCAGATAAATACACAGTGAACAGAATGTCATTCGCCTATCGCCTGTTTACAGTTGCTGTTCGTCTGGCCACCCGAACCCAAACAAAAACTCATTTTGTGTTTTCTCTCCATTGTATTGCGACTTCAATATTGACGTCACACTGTTCAAAACTCGAAAATAAAATTTGATTTGCAGTTCGGTTGGATAGTCGCCGCTACTGTAAACCGAAGAATGTCAAACCTTAAGCACAAGAGGTATAATTAGGAAGATTATTATTTTATAAGAGAAATCAACAACCTTTCTTTTAATATACTTTATTTGATCTCTCTTCCATTAAAAACCCTAATAGCAACAATTAAGGCGTGAAATCCCCTAATCCTAAGCCTTTAAAGTATTTATAAGACACTAAAGAGAAATTATTTCATGCGGGAAGCAGAACGTTGTCGGGAGACCAACAAGAATGTGCCACGTCAGCAAAATATCAAGCTGCGGCTCCAAACAAGAAGTAACGTGACATATTCTGACTGATCTCCAACGTTCTGCATCCACATAAAATAATTAATCCTCAATTAGGTCTTCAATTAAACAACGTTAACTAAATAAAAGATCACCTAACTCAAGAAAATAGCAAAAGAGAAGAGAGAAGAGAGAGAGAGAGAGAGAGAGAGAGAGAGAGAGAGAGAGAGAGAGTTAATACAAGGATCAATGAGCTTAATGGGACAGATCTATGCTCTGTAAGAAATTCCTTATAGAATCTTATTTATATAGGAGGAAAAATTCCGTTCCATTAAATTTGCAATGAGATCTGTTTGACTAACAAAATTGCAAATATAATATTGATCTCAATACAAAATTAAAAGATTGGTTTATTCCTAAAGTAGGATTCTATGAGGAAAGAGTTCCTTCCAGCTGCCTATTGGATGTAAGACAGGCCAGTGATGTCGAGATCACGATCGCCGGTGGAAGGAGGAGGCTTGTGCTTCGGTTCCGTCGACGGCTCCGAAATCCCATCGGCACTCTGCGTCTCGCTCGCCGGCGGCTTCCTCCTCTGCTCCAGCTCGCCACCACTGCCGTCTTTGACGTCGTCCTTGCCGTACATCCCGCCGCCGTAGGCCTCGTGTGTTAGGGGCTTCAGATCAGAGATTTTAGAAGGGTGAATTGATTCTCCGCGCCTCTGTTCTTCCATTTTTTTCTCTCTTTGAACTCGAATTGCTCGTCGGAGAAGATGATTGACATAGGGAAGTGATTTGGGATTATATGATCCACGCTTAAGCCTGTGAGGCTTCCAACACTGACACGTGTTTTTGGTGAGCCACGTGGAGCGACAGGCGACAGCCGCGTTCAGTTATAGAAATTCACGATAGGACAGCAAGGCCCCACCAAAGCTGAACGGGCAATAACAGGCCTGAGTGTTTAGTTTTACGGAGGAGCATGCTAATAATAATAATTAACAAAAAGAGAAGATTTAGTTAATAATTTAAAAAGAAGTAAATTCGCTAACATAATTAGCGCATTCAAAATACGTCATAGTTTTGCGTGTATTCTAAATACGCCATTTTGTTTGGCGTGTTTGTGGGTCTCCGAAAGGATTCCGCTCGTGTGGTTCGAATGCGAAGGGTACGATCACACTATCCCATAGGACAAAAAGGTCGTAGGCCTTTACACTCGACACAAGCAGGCCGATGGAAGAGCAGATGGAGTTATAGATATGATTAGCCATGGAGGATAGCGGCTTTCCCCTACCAACCTCGATGGATAATAATATATGAACTATAGTGGCATGTATGTAATATTAAAGTTTTAGATATTAAATATATAAATATAGTATTATAAGATGATATGTACATAAATCTCACTTTATTTTTTTACTGTTTCTATTAGCGCTTCATGTATGGCTTAAGTCAAAAAGCTTATTTGGGGGGAAATTATTCTCCGTGGAATGGGAAGTACCACTTAGATATGTGATTGTAAAATTTATTTATAACATGTATCAACTTTTTGCACATACTGTATGGACCGTTCTTCATGTTCGTACTTCATTCAGAATAATTTCTCTTATTTTGGACAGTTCTTAAACACCTTCTCAATACAAGTTTTTTAATTAAAAAAAAAATCACTAAAATTTTAATTTAAAAAGTATTAAAAAAGGCATCCCAAATAAAATATAAGTCCAATTATATTATCAAAAATCAAATTTCCTAAGCTAATTTATTTTTTAAAGTTTTTTTTTTCGTATTGAAAAAGGCACCCTAAATAAAATATAATTCCAATTATATTATCAAAAATCAAATTTCCCAAGCTAATTTATTTTTTAAAGTTTTTTTTTCCTTCTTAATATATGTTTGGGATAGCTGAGGCACATACATATAACTATAAAATTCTTATTGTAAAAAAAAAATAAAAATTATTATTGGTATTATACATCTACATAAAATATAAGTTCATGAAAATATTTTAAAGTCAAAGGTGAATGCCCTATCCAACATTAGGGCCTTTGCCTCCATTGGCTTGAGTTTGCACTGCTGTGTTATTTTATGTGTACATATTCATCTAATTGATGAAACTATGTATAAAGAGTGAAAATAAAGAGCACAGAAAATATGATCAATAGACAAAAACTTACAATTTTATACATATTGATCTAATGGATGGCTATATCACATAAAACGTCAGCCTTCAGATGACACAGTTAGGAGAATGGATGCATTAGATCTAGCTTATGTTAAGAAAGATGGAAGTAGACTCAAAAAGACTTAGTTAGAAAGCATTATTAAATGTTTTTTTTATTATATTTAAAAGAGAATCTGATTTTTGATAGACATATTAGAGAAATTTTTTTTATATAGTTGATCCCACGTAGTGTAATAAAGGTTAGATGTTGTTGGCTATATCTTACTCATATTTAATTATGATTAATTATTGATATTTAAATTTCTATTCTCTCTCTCTCTCTCTCTCTCTCTCTCTCTCTATATATATATATATATATA